>NC_065589.1:78393602-78693602 GCF_024542745.1 Macaca thibetana thibetana | reverse complement strand
GACCTCTGACGTGTCCTGGAGGCATTTTCCCCATTGTCTTGGGGATTAACGTTCTGCTCCTTGTTATTTATGCAAATTTCTGGAGCTGGCTTGAATTTCTCCTCAGAAAATGGGTTTTTCTTTTCAACTGCATCATCAGGCTGCAAATTTTCTAAGTTTTATGCTTTGTTTCCTTTTTAAAACAGAATGCTATTAACAGCACCCAAGTCACCTCTTGAATGCTTTGTTGGTAAGAAATTTCTTCTGCTAGATACCCTAAATCATCTCTCTCAAGTTCAAAGTTTCACTAATCTCTAGGGCAGGGGCAAAATGCCACCAGTCTCTTTGTTAAAACTTAGCAAGAGTTACTTTTGCTCCAGTTCCCAACAGATTCCTCATTTCCATCTGAGAGCACCTCAGCCTGGACCTTATTGTTCATGTCACTATCAGCATTTTTTTTTTGAGATGGAGTCTCACTCTGTCGCCCAGGCTGGAGTGCAGTGGCGCGATCTTGGCTCACTGAAAGTCCCGCCTCCTGGGTTCAGGCCATTCTCCAGCCTCAGCTTCCCATGTAGCTGGGACTACAGGTGCCCGCCACCATGCCTGGCTAATTTTTTTTTGTATTTTTAGTAGAGACAGGGTTTCACCATGTTAGCCAGGATGGTCTCGATCTCCTGACCTCATGATCCACCCGCCTTGGCCTCCCAAAGTGCTGGGATTACAGGCATGAGCCACTGCACCCGGCCTACTATCAGTATTTTTGTCAAAGCCATTCACAAGTCTCTAGGAAGTTTCAAACCTTACCACATTTTCCTGTCTTCTTCTGAGCCATCCAAACTGTTCCAATCTCTGCCTGTTGCCCAGTTCTAAAGTCACTTCCACATTTTTGGGTATCTTTTCAACAGTGCCTCATTCTATTGGTACCAGTTTATTGTATTAGTCTGTTTTCATGCTGCTGATAAAGACCTACTCAAGACTGGGCAATTTACAAAAGAAGTTTAATGAACTTACAGTTCCATGTGACTGGAGAAGCCTCACAATCATGGTGGAAGGCAAAGAGGAGCAAGTCACATTTTACATGGATGGCAGCCGGCAGAGGGAGAGCTTCCTCTTTTTAAAACCATCAGATCTCATGAAACTTATTCACTATCATGAGAACAGCATAGGAAAGACTTGCCACATGATTCAATTACCTCCTACCAGGTCCCTCCCACAACATGTGGGAATTCAAGATGAGATTTGGGTGGGGACACAGCCAAACCATATCAGATGCTGCACATATTTCTAAGGTAACACTCATAAGATTTGCTGAAGAATTGGTTGTGAAATTTAAGAGAAAGAGAGTGATAAGCATTTTTCCCAACATTATCGTCCACAGAAAGTAGAAGAATGGAGTTGTTATATCCTGAGATGAGAAAAACAGAGATCCTTTTATGAGAGAAAATCAGGCATTTGTTTCAAAACCTGTTAAATTTAGAGGTTCATTTTAGACATCCAAGCAAATACAATAAATATGCCACTGATGTTCAATATTAGAAGCACAGTTTGAGATACAAATTTGGCAGTTAGTTATCAGCATAGAAATAATATTTAAATTTACAGGTGCGTAAAGTTATCCAAGGAATCATTATAAATGGAAAGGAGGTCCAATGTAAGAATGCTGAGAGTATTTGCCAAAATGGCCGAATAGGAACAGCTCCAGGCTTCAGCTCCCAACATGACTGACACAGAAGACAGGTGATTTCTGCATTTCCAACTGAGGTACTGGGTTCATCTCACTGGGGCATGTCAGACAGTGGGTGCAGGACAATGGGTGCAGCCCACCAAGCAAGAGCCGAAGCAGAGCAAGGCATCATCTCACCTGGGAAGCACAAGGGGTAAGGGAATTCCTTTTACTAGCCAAGGGAAACAGTGACACACAGCACCTGGAAAATCGGGTCCCTCCCACCCTAATACTGTGCTTTTCCAAGGGTCTTAGCAAACGGCACACCAAGAGATTATATCCCGCACCTGGCTTGGAGGGTCCCACACCCACGGGGTCTCCCTCATTGCTAGCACAGCAGTCAGAGTTCTAACTGCAAGGCAGCAGTGAGGATGGAGGAGGGGTGCCCACCATTGCTGAGGCCTGAGTAGGTAAACAAAGTGGCCAGGAGGCTCGAACTGGGTGGAGCCCACCGCAGCTCAAGGAGGCCTGCCTGCCTCTGTAGACTACACCTCTTGGGACAGGGCATAGCCAAAACAAAAGGCAGCAGAAACCTCTGCAGATTTAAATGTCCCTGTCTGACATTTAAATGTCTGTCTCTTTGAAGAGAGTAGTGGTTCTCCCAGCATGGAGTTTGAGATCTGAGAACAGACAGACTGCCTCCTCAAGTGGGTCCCTGGCCCCTAGTAGTAGCCCAACTGGGAGGCACCCCCCAGTAGGGGCAGACTGACACCTCACACGGCCAGGTAACCCTCTGAGATGAAGCTTCCAGAGGAATGATCAGGCAGCCACAATTGCTGTTCAGAAATATTCACTCTTCTGCAGCCTCCGCTGCTGATACCCAGGCACACAGGGTCTGGAGTGGACCTCCAACAAACTCCAACAGACCTGCAGCTGGGGGTCCTGACTGTTAGAAGGAAAACTAACAAACAGAAAGGACATCCACACCAAAACCCCATCTGTACATCACCATCATCAAAGACCAAATGTAGATATAACCACAAAGATGGGGGAAAAACAGAGCAGAAAAGCTGAAAATTCTAAAAATCAGAGCACCTCTCCCCCTCCAAAGGAATGCAGCTCCTCACCAGCAATGGAACAAAGCTGGACAGAGAATGACTTTGATGAGTTGAGAGAAGAAAGCTTCAGACAATCAAACTTCTCCAAACTAAAGGAGGAAGTACGAACCCATCGCAAAGAAGCTAAAAACCTTGAAGAAAGATTAGACGAATGACTAATTAGAATAACCAATGTAGATAAGTCCTTAAATGACCTGAAGGAGCTGAAAACCATGGCACAAGAACTACGTGACAAATATACAAGCTTCAGTAACTGATTCGATGAACTGGAAGAAAGGGTATCATTGATTGAAGATCAAGTGAATGAAATGAAGCGAGAAGTTTAGAGAAAAAACAGTAAAAGGAAATGAACAAAGCCTCCAGGAAACATGGGACTATGTGAAAAGACCAAATCTACATCTGACTGGTGTACCTGAAAGTGACAGGGAGAATGGAACCAAGTTGGAAAACAACCTGCAGGATATTATCTAGGAGAATTCCCTAACCAAGCAAGGCAGGCCAACATTCAAATTCAGGAAATACAGAGAACGCCACTAAGATACTCCTCGAGAAGAGCAACTCCAAGACACATAATTGTCAGATTCACCAAAGTTGAAATGAAGGAAAAAAATGTTAAGGGCAGCCAGAGGGAAAGGTCGGGTTACCCACAAAGGGAAGCCCATCAGACTAACAGCGGATCTCTCAGTGGAAACTCTACAAGTCAGAAGAGAGTGGGGGCCAATATTCAACATTCTTAAAGAAAATAATTTTCAACCAAGAATTTCATATCCGGCCAAACAAAGTTTCATAAGTGAAGGAGAAATAAAATCCTTTACAGACAAGCAAATGCTGAGACATTTTGTCATCACCAAGCCTGCCCTACAAGAGCTCCTGAAGGAAGCATTAAACATGGAAAGGAACCACTGGTACCAGCCACTGCAAAAACATGCCAAAATGTAAAGACCATTGAGGTGAGGAAGAAACTGCATCAACTAACAAGCAAAATAACCAGCTAACATCATAATGACAGGATCAAATTCACACATAACAATATTAACCTTAAATGTAAATGGCTAAATGTTTCAATTAAAAGACACAGACTGGCAACTTGGATAAAGAGTCAAGACCCATCAGTGTGCTGTATTCAGGAGACACGTCTCACGTGCAGAGACACACATAGGTTCAAAATAAAGGGGTGGAGGAAGATTTACGAAGCAAATGGAAAACAAAAAAGGCAGGGGTTGCAATCCTAGTGTCTGATAAAACAAACTGTAAACCAACAAAAATCAAAGGAGACAAAGAAGGCCATCACATAATGGTAAAGGGATCAATTCAACAAGAAGAGCTAACTATCCTAAATATATATGCACCCAATACAAGGGCACCCAGATTCATAAAGCAAGTCCATAGAGACTTACAAAGAGACTTAGACTCCCACACAATAATAATGGGAGACTTTAACACCCCACTGTCAACATTAGACACATCAACGAGACAGAAAGTCAACAAGGATATCCAGGAATTGAACTCAGCTCTGCAGCAAGCAGACCTAATAGACATCTACAGAACTCTCCACCCCAAATCAACAGAATATACATTCTTCTCAACACCACATCGCACTTATTGCAAAATTGACCACATAGTTGGAAGTAAAGCACTCCTCAGCAAATATAAAAGAACAGAAAATATAACAAGCTGTCTCTCAGACCACAGTGCAATCAAACTAGAACCCAGGATTAAGAAACTCACTCAAAACCACTCAACTACATGGAAACTGAAAAACCTGCTCCTAAATGACTACTGGGTACATAACAAAATGAAGGCAGAAATAAAGATGTTCTTTGAAACCAATGAGAACAAAGATACAACATACCAGAATCTCTGGGACACATTTAAAGCAGTGTGTAGAGGGAAATTTAAAGCACTAAATGCCCACAAGAGAAAGCAGGAAAGATCTAAAATTGACACCCTAACATCACAATTAAAAAAACTAGAGAAGCAAGAGCAAACACATTCAAAAGCTAGCAGAGGACAAGAAATAACTAAGATCGGAGCAGAACTGAAGGAGATAGAGACACAAAAAACCCTTCAAAAAATCAATTAATCAAGAAGCTGGTATTTTGAAAAGGTCAACAAAATTGATAGACTGCTAGCAAGACTAATAAAGAAGAAAAGAGAGAAGAATCATATAGATGCAATAAAAAATGATAAAGGGGATATCACCACCAACCCCACAGAAGTACAAACTACCATCAGGGAATACTATAACCTTTATGCAAATAAACTAGAAAACCTAGAAGAAATGGATAAATTCCTGGACACATATACTCTCCCAAGACTAAACCAGGAAGAAGTTGAATCCCTGAATAGACCAATAACAGGCTCTGAAATTGAGGCAATAACTAATAACCTACCAACCAAAAAAAGTCCAGGACTAGATGGATTCACAGCCAAATTCTACCAGAGGTACAAGGAGGAGCTGGTACTGTTCTTTCTGAAACTATTCCAATCAATAGAAAAAGAGGGAATCCTCCCTAACTCATTTTATGAGCCCAACATCATCCTGATACCAAAGCCTGGCAGAGACACAACCAAAAAAAGAGAATTTTAGACCAAAATCTCTGATGAATATCAATTCAAAAACCCTCAGTAAAATACTGGCAAACCGAATCCAGCAGCACATCAAAAAACTTATCCACCATGATCAAGTGGGCTTCATCCCTGGGACACAAGGCTGGTTCAACATACGCAAATCAATAAATGTAATCCTGCATATCACCAGAAGCAAAGACAAAAACCACGTGATTATCTCAATAGATGCAGAAAAGGCCTTTGACAAAATTCAACAACCTTCATGCCAAAAACCCTCAATAAATTTGGTATTGATGGAACGTATCTCAAAATAATAAGAGCTATTTATGACAAACCCACAGCCAATATCACACTGAATGGGCAAAAACTGGAAGCATTCCCTTTGAAAACTGGCACAAGAAAGGGATGCCCCCTCTCACTGCTCCTATTCAACATAGTGTTGGAAGTTCTGACCAGGGCAATCAGGCAGGAGAGAGAAATAAAGGGTATTCAATTAGGAAAAGAGGAAGTCAAATTGTCCCTGTTTGCAGATGACATGATTGTATATTTAGAAAACCCCATCATCTCATCCCAAAATCTCCTTAAGCTGATAAACAACTTCATCCAAGTCTCAGAATACAAAATCAATGTGCAAAAATCACAAGCATTCTTATACACCAATAACGACAAACAGGGAGCCAAGTCATGAGTGAACTCCCTTTCACAATTGCTTCAAATAGAATAAAATACCTAGGAATCCAACTTACAAGGGAGGTGAAGGACCTCTTCAAGGAGAACTACAAACCACTGCTCAATGAAATAAAAGAGGACACAAACAAATGGAAGAACATTCCATGCTCATGGATAGGAAGAATCAATATCGTGAAAATGGCCATACTACCCAAGGTAATTTATAGATTTAATGCCATCTCCATTAAGCTACCAATGACTTTCTTCACAGAATTGGAAAAAACTGCTTTAAAGTTCATATGGAGCCAAAAAAGAGCCCCCATTGCCAAGACAATCCTAAACCAAAAGAACAAAGCTGGAGGCATCACGCTACCTGACTTCAAACTATACTACAAAGCTACAGTAATCAAAACAGCATGGTACTGGTACAAAAACAGAGATATAGACCAATGGAACAGAACAGAGCCCTCAGAAATAATACCACACATCTACAACCATCTGATCTTTGACAAACCTGACAAAAACAAGAAATGGGGAAAGGATTCCCTATTTAATAAATGGTGCTGGGAAAACCGGCTAGCCATACGTAGAAAGCTGAAACTGGATCCCTTCCTTACACCTTATACAAAAATTAATTCAAGATGGATTAGGGACTTAAATGTTAGACCTAAAACCATAAAAACCCTAGAAAAAAGCCTAGGCAATACCATTCAGGACATACGTATGGGCAAGGACTTCATGTCTAAAACACCAAAAGCAATGGCAACAAAAGCCAAAATTGACAAATGGGATCTAATTAAACTAAAGAGCCTCTGCTCAGCAAAACAAACTACCATCAGAGTGAACAGGCACCCTACAGAATGGGAGAAAATTTTTGCAATCTACTCATCTGACAAAGGACTAATATCCAGAACCTACAAAGAACTCAAATAAATTTACAAGAAAAAAACAAACAACCCCATCAAAAAGTGGGCAAAATATATGAACAGACACTTCTCAAAAGAAGACATTTATGCAGCCAACAGACACGTGAAAAAACGCTCATCATCACTTGCCATCAGAGAAATGCAAATCAAAACCACAATGAGATACCATCTCATGCCAGTTAGAATGGCAATCATTAAAAAGTCAGGAAACAACAGGTGCTGGAGAGGATGTGGAGAAATAGGAACACTTTTACACTGTTGGTGGGATTGTAAACTAGTTCAACCATTGTGGAAGACAGTGTGGCAATTCTTCAAGGATCTAGAAATAGAAATACCATTTGACCCAGCCATCCCATTACTGGGTATATACCCAAAGAATTATAAATCATGCTGCTATGAAGACACATGCACATGTATGTTTACTGCGGCACTATTCACAATAGCAAAGACTTGGAACCAGCTCAAATGTCCATCAATGACAGACTGGATTAAGAAAATGTGGCACATATACACCATGGAATACTATGCAGCCATAAAAAGGATGAGTTCGTGTCCTTTGTGGGGACACGGATGCAGCTGGAAACCATCATTCTCAGCAAACTATCACTAGAACAGAAAACCAAACACTGCATGTTCTCACTCATAGGTGGGAATTGAACAATGAGAGACACAGGAAGGGGAACGTCACACACCGGGGCCTGTCGTGGAGTGGGGGTAGTGGGGAGGGAAGGGATAGTATTAGGAGATATACCTAATGTAAATGATGAGTTAATGGGTGCAGCACAACAACATGGCACATGTATACATATGTAACAAACCTGCACGTTGTGCACATGTACCCTAAAACTTAAAGCATAATTTTTTAAAAAAAAGAATTCTGAGATATTCCAACATTGCAAAATTTTGAAGAGGTTGTAGAACCAACAAAGGGGAGTTAGTGGGAGCAGTCCACCTAATATGAAGAAAATCAAAACAGGATGAGGTCCTGAAAACCAAGAGAAGAAGCTTGCTTGCAAGAGAAAAAAGTGGTCATCTTTGCCACATCCTGCGGACGGGTCAAGTAAGACGAAGACTGAGACTGGAAAGTTGGATCTAGCAGCATCTAGATTATTGGCAGCCCCAAAACCAGCATTTGAAGAGATGGAAAATTGCTTGTAGATCATGTGGCTTGTGGATCTCAGGCATGCCAAAGTAAATGGAAGGAAGTTTATGCTAGGGCAGATGGGGAAAATGCTCATTTAGTTAAAGAGAACTGAAGGATCATTGTTGAGTACGCTGTGCCTTGTATCTCAAAATTAACTTTGGGAAATTATTTAGGAGTTTATTCTAATAAAATATCTCAGATATACATTTGAGAGGAATAGAAAGTATTGTGGAGTTAGGATAAATATTCTGAATTCTGAGGCAGAGACAGTTTTACACACACACACGCACGCGCGCACACACACACACTCACAGAGTCTTCTACATCAGTCTAGTAAAGGAATACATTGTCGACGTTTATGAGAGAGTGGAGAATTATACAAAAATTCTCAGTGTCTATTCCAAACCACAACAGTAATTTATATGTGAGTTATGAATTTATATTAATTATATATCGTAATATTTACAAAAAGAGTATTTCTCATTTTAGATATTTCCAAGAGTGCTAGGACAGAGGAATATGTCAACTGGCAGTGTTCCATGAAATCAATTACCTGAGAGAATCCATGTAACAAATGCACTGATTCAGGTGTTACATGTCTAAAATTAAGTTTACTGTTTTAACAAATGTGGTTGTCTGGTTTCCCTAGCAACTAAAAGTGACAGGTGACAGAAGAAAAGCAGTAGAGAACAGAAGACCAACCAGGAAAAGTACAGCAATTTAGGTCCATTAGATATTAAGCACAACCTGTTCTGCCTAACTCAATGGTCCCTAAGGTCTGCATTGTTTTGCTGCAAATTACAATGATTAATGCTTATTATAACGGACTTGAGTTATCATGAAATGGTAAAATTAATTCAAGCTTATGCTCTTTTTTTTTTTTTTTTTTTTTGAGACAGAGTCTCGCTGTGTCGCCCAGGCTGGAGTGCACTGGCCGGATCTCAGCTCACTGCAAGCTCTGCCTCCCGGGTTTTTACGCCATTCTCCTGCCTCAGCCTCCCGAGTAGCCGGGACTACAGGCGCCCGCCACCTCGCCCGGCTAGTTTTTTGTATTTTTTAGTAGAGACGGGGTTTCACCTTGTTAGCCAGGATGGTCTCGAACTCCTGACCTCGTGATCCACCCGTCTTGGCCTCCCAAAGTGCTGGGATTACAGGCTTGAGCCACCGCGCCCGGCCGCTTATGCTGTTATCTATAGTATGTAATACAATTTTGAAAAGATGCTTATCAAAAGTAGGTCGAATAAAGTGGTTTGAGAGATTAGCTTCAGTTATTTGAGACATTCATTTACCCAGAAAGAGTGGTCAGATGCAAGATATAGAAAGCATTAAATAAAGCAGTCAAATGTCTATGAGTCATTAGAAATGTTTTTGTTAAATAATGTACTATTAAGGAGTCACTAATTTATAAATTAATACATTTACTCAAAAAGCACTTATTGGCTTCAAATTAACTGTTCTTGGCCATGGGGAGAGAGAGAAGTAATAGCCATCCTGTGTCTTTTAGGAGCTCATATTTGAGTAGTAAGAAAAGAGTCTCTGGCATCCAAATATCTTCACAATTTTCCAAGACTACTGGAAAGTAGTTGCTTGCATGGTCACAATCAAGGTATTATTGAGAGAGGGGAGTGAAAGCTGGCTTTCTAATAATGAAATGATGGAAATTACTGCATGGGAGAGAAGCCTAAAATTTTCATAGAAACAAGTAGACAACATTTCTGATTTCTGTAGTTGTTTTCCAAAGCAAGTTGTAATCGAATGCTCAGTATATTGACACAATTGCTACCTTGAAATGATCTTTTCTATCACATCTGAAGGAAAACTAAACTCCAAATATTCTTTTTCATGTGTACTTCAGAAATTTGTATGATTTTTCTGGGATACGATCTTAAGATCCATGACTAATTATCAGTCTGCCAAATTCTCTAGCTGAATTTCCAACTGCGTATTCAACACTTTCACTGATTGTCCTGTCACTTTAAACTTTTTCCATTTATAAGCTCAGTGTTGTCAAAATCGAATTCTCATTATGTTATAAAATTTAAAAAACTATTTGCCCACTTTTTGATGGGGTTGTTTGTTTTTTTCTTGTAAATTTGTTTGAGTTCTTTGTAGGTTCTGGATATTAGCCCTTTGTCAGATAGTGCAAAAATTTTCTCCCATTCTGTAGGTTGCCTGTTCACTCTGATGGTAGTGTCTTTTGCTGTGCAGAAGCTCTTTAGTTTAATTGATCCCATTTGTCAATTTTGCTTTTGCTGCCGTTGCTTTTGGTGTTTTAGACATGCCCATGCCTAAATGGTACTACCTAAGGATTTTTATGGTATTAGGTCTAACATTTAAGTCTCTCCATCTTGAATTAATTTTCGTATTTTCCAGTTTCAGCTTTCTACTTATGGCTAGCCAATTTTCAGCAATTTATTTGAATCCTTTCCCCATTTCTTGTTATGAGGTTTGTTTTTCTGGGTATTATTTCTGAGGATCTGTTCTGTTCCATTGGTTAATCTCTGTTTTGGTACCATCCATGCTGTTTTGGTTACTGTAATATAGTTTGAAGTCATCAGAAATGCCAATGAGAATCATCTAGCTGAATTTCAGGAAACAACTGGAGAGTATTCAATAGGAACACTTTTCACTGTTGGTGATTGTTAGTCCATTATGGGAAAACACGATTTCAAGGATCTTGACTGGGTGATTATCCATTATATAAAGATCATGCACACGTATGTTTATTGCAGCATATTCACAATAGCAAAGAAATAATGTCCATCAGTGACAGATGATTAATAAAATGTGGCACATATTTACTAAGCCAGTTTGAGTCCTTTGTAGGGACTGGATGGATACACTCAGTGTCAAACTGAACAGTCAAAACTTGTTCTCACTCAATTTCAATCATTCGGACTCAGGAAGGGGAACATCACACACCGGGGCCTTATAAAATTGGGAGTTATACCTGAAAAACTAGTTGACTGGGTCAGCACAGCAACATGGCACAAGTATACATTGTAACAAACCTGCATGTTATGCACATGTTCTTAAAGGTTCCAAAAAAAAAAAAATAAATAAATAAAATAAATAAAAAACTATTTGACTTCCTTTTCCTTATTCATGGTTCCATAAATCCCTCAGACATAAAATCTACAGTCCTGTCGAATTTCCAAGACTTAGAACCACCAATCTGGTCAATTCTTCCTCCTTTTTCCCATCTACAATGCCAGAGCCTTCAGGTTTTTCTATGTGTTTGTAGCTCTGCTATCTTTAAATTATTATCCACTGTATAGTCAGAATGATCTAGTATGTGACCATCACTCTAAAACACCTAATATCTCTCCATTGTCTATGACCTACTTAGAATAAATAGGATAGGCCTATTTCTTAAATAGTCCTGGAAGCACTCAAAGACCTATCTCTTTCTAGAATCTCTAAGCTGATTTTACCGCTTATTGCCCTAGTAGTACTAGATTGCTGGTGCTTCTCTGTCACCTTGTTCTTTTGTATTTTTCATTCTGGCCTTTCTGCTTAAGAGGCTATTTCCAACTTTCTAAACTAGGTGGTTTACATGCAGCTTCTAGAGCTTGTCCTGGGCATCACTTCCTCCGGGAACGTTCCCTCCCTCCCTCCCCCTCCCTCCTTCCTTCCTTCCTTCCTTCCTTCCTTCCTTCCTTCCTTCCTTCTTTCCTTCCTTCCTTCTTTCTGCCCTTCCTTCCTGTCTCCTCCCTCCCTTCCTTTCTTCCTTCCTTCCTTCTCTCCTTCCGTCCTCTCTCCCTCTGTCACTTCCTTTCTCTCTCTCTCTCTCTCTCTCTCTCTCTCTGTCTGTCTCTCTCTTTTATTTTTTGACATGGGGTCTTGTTCTGTCCCCCAGACTGGAGTGCCGTGGCACAATCATGGCTCACTGCAGCCTCAACCTTCCTGGTTCAGTGATCCTACCACCTCAGCCTCCTGAGTAGCTGAGACTACAGGCATGTGCCACCACACCCAGCTAATTTTTGTATGTTTTCGCAGATATGGGGGTTTTGCCATGTTGCCCAAGCTATTCTTGAACATTTGAGCTCAAGCAATCCACCTGCCTTGGTCTCCCAAAGTGTTGGGATTACAGACATGAGCCACTGCACCTGGCCAGGAACTTTTCTTTAAAGTATCTACTCTCTGTATTATCATACCTAGGCTGAGCACACTTCTCTCTTAATTCCTACCATTTTGAATTGAAATTTTGTTTATTTGCTCGTCTCTACCACCAGGCCATGTCTTATGCACCATTGCTCCAAGAGCATTTTCAATGGGGCACAATAAATGTTTGCTAAATTTTATTAAATAAGCATCTGAGTTATTTTACAGTCTGATTTCTACTTTTCTTTCCAAAATTGTTTTTCGCCATCGAGCCCTTTCCTACTCTTGAATGTTCTACTCATCAGTTCTTCAAAACTCTTATACTTTCCTTCCTCCAAAGTTTGTTCATTCCTTTGGCTTAGTTCACTCTCCTTCCTCTTATTGATTCTATTTTCAAGATCCAGGTGTGTACACTGCATGCTTGGTTTGCCTTTGTAAGGAGACTCCATGGGCTTTCAAATTCGGTGTGTGACTTCCTTGAGTAAGTTATTCAGAGTGAAATATGCTATTCTTCAAGTATCTGTGCTAAATGTTATTCCACTCTCATTTAAAATTTACTTTCTTTGCTATAGACTTTAGAAAAACATCTAATAAGGCCTTTGTTATACTTTTTCACATCTTCACACATTTTGTGTGTAGTAATATTTTATCACATCTCTCAGCAGATGAAAGCATTCAAACAGAATGACAAGTCAGAAGAGAAGGAGAGGATGGAAATGGGAGGAACTGAAAAGACAATGATGAAAGAAAACATTCCTTAAAAAGTAATAGTTCATTATAGGCTAGATCAAGGGATACCATAATTTCAGGCAATAACAGGGTAGTAGTAGGAGAATGTCTCCCCATTTGAAATGTCTGTCATGATTTTGGACTTAAGTTTGCTAGTATTTTTTTAAGATCTGCTAAGTTCTGGCATTAGGGCAAACCTTGGTGCCCTAATCCTATTCTTGAACCTGTGTCAACTATATTGTCATTTCTGTTTTTTGCCCCAGCATGTTAAAAACTATTCATCAAAGAATCACCACAACATTCTAAAGTAGAATCCTTTTAACAGGAGGTGTATGATTCAGGAGGTATATGGCCATGACAATAAGGTCCTTGTGCTTGTAGTAACTTAGCTGAGCCTATGATTAGCAAAGTTCCTATTCCTGCTGCAAAACACCCAAAACATCTAATATTCAGCTCTAGTCTGTGGTCTTTTGTTATTGTTTCACATGATTTTTCTTTTCAAAGGAAATTTCCTTGCTACACTCGTTTGTCTATAGGACCCCACATGCAGTGATACTCCCCTACATGACTGCTGATTTATAGGGAACTAAAGTATTTTCTGTGAGTGTCCATCATGCTTCCAGTTCTCAAGAAGCCATAAAAATGGGGTCCTTTGAGCTCTGGAGTAACTGGAGAGTCTTCACATTATCTTATTGTTTCAGCAGCTCAAGCAAGGACTTTTATCCTTTGTCTGTTCCTTATTTCTCAAAGAACAGAAATAGAACTGCCAAAATGCCACAAGGGAAGCTATTCTCATTGTCAGGTCAAACGGTAGTCCCATTAATAATGCTAGTGGAAGTAAGAAATATCGTACAATTATAACAATGATTGTTCTTGTTAGAATTTCACTCTCTTGATTCGAAATAGCCATTTTTCCCTATTACAAGCAAGTTTTAATTTATTGTTGCTTTCTTATTATTAAAGAAACTTGGAAACTGTGTGCTTTCTTCCTAACGTTATCCTTAGATAATTGATTTCAATGACAGGTAAATGTGTCCTGTAACTAGAAATGTTTTAGCAATTTGTAGGCTCAGTTTAAGGTCTAGTTCATGTTCTCTTATCTGGTTTATTCTTTGAGTTCTGATTTAATAAGATTCCTACACCCTCATAGTACAAAAAACACATGCTAAAATAAGACATACCTCTTGGTCATCTCTCTTATGTCGTAGGGAGTGGGTCAGCAAACATTTTTTACGAGAGTCAGATACTTAATATGTTAGGCTTTGTGGGCTATACAGTCTCTATTGCAGCTACACAATTTTGCCCCATTGTAATGTTAAAGCAGCTATAGACAATACATACATGAATGAATGGGATTATACTCCAATACAATTTTATTACCAAAAACAGAATGTAGGCTGGATTGCCCTAGAGGAATTACTTTGTCAATTGACCAGGGAACACAGTGATCATAGACTGAAAAAAACTATCTATGGGTAGTTATTTGTTTGAGCAATCAATACCTCACAAGAGTTCTGTAACTAACATCGAATTCATCTTAATTTTGGTTGCAAAGTATATCTGTTTGGGTATAGACTGAGTTCATAAAACAGAGGCCACAAAATAGAATGACTTCAGATATAGAAATAGACATTTTTCCCAGGTGCATGGGTTGAATAGTGTCCCCCCAATAAATATATATGGAAGTTTAAGCCTGCATACCAGTGAATGTGATCTAACTTGGAAATAACATCATTGCAGATGTAATTAGTTAAGATGTGGTCATACTGGAGTAGGGTGGGCCCTCAATCCCCTATGGCTGTTGTCCTTATAAAAAGAGAAAAGACCATGTGAAGACACAGGCACACACAGAAAATGCCAGGTGAGTATGTGAGAGAAAGGTATGTTTTGGAGTAATATATCTACAAGACGAGAAATGCCTAGGAGTTCCCTGAAGCCGTGAAAGGCAAACAAGAATACTTCTCAGAAATCATGGAGGAAACATGGCCCTCTCAGCACCTTGATTTTGGACTTCTAACCTCCAGAACTGTGAGACAATACATTTCTGTCTTTTAAAACCACCTAATTTGTGTGGTACTTTGTTACTGAGGAATTAGAAAACAAATACACCCAGTAATAGTTTAGTGGTGAGACTGGCAGAAGACCAGTCAGGAACCTAGGTCTCTTGTGTTCTGCCTCTCAGTCGTGTTGGACCATAGGCCCTTGTGGCTACACTTCAAGGTTTATGGATAACTTATTTGATAATATTTTATTTTTAAAAATATGACTATAAAGAGAAACAACTTATATTAAAACATAGTTAACCAAAATATTAGAAGAATGAATTCATATTATAGAATTATATATGCTTAATTATTAATACATTAAATATCAAGATTAAGTGATAGGTCTAATAACTACTAAATATCTCGATAAGGATAAGCATGAACAATATTTTGATGCATCCTCAAGTATAATGTGATATGAAAATGTCTGTTATTTCTATAGATAAAAAAGGCCGAGGTACAGCTAAGATTACAATGGATTTTACATACATTCATAATTGAAAGAAATGCTAATTTTCAATTAGGGGCTAGTAAAAATTAAGATATAATTGTTCCCACCATGTTTGTGACCCCTTGGATTCTCTGCATAGGCCTTTTGGTTCCTGAACCTCAGGTTAAGAACCACCTCCAGTGTGTTTGCATCTATGGCAGGGAACAATGCATTTCTTTCCTTTTACCTCTCTTCTTAATTTTGAGGGTGATTGATAAGGATCCTGCATAATTCCACTCTCTGTAAGGGTATTGGCTAACATAAACATATTTACATAATTGTAAAATAGCTTTCTATAAACTATACTTTTCTAAGATGTCATCAACATCTACTGAGGAATATCATAAGAAGTAGCCATATGAAACTGGTTACTCTACTCCCTGTAGACAGTATTCCCGAAGTTAGACAGTGCCTGCTCAGTGGAGACCCACTTTACCTTTGTTATCAGTATTTCTGTGTTGCCAAGGCAACTAGATTATTTTTATTTGACGGATATTATGAATTATGTAACTCGTAATTTATATATATATAGCATATATAAATAACATTTATATATATAAACAGACATTATATATGCTATATATATTATATATGCTATATATATTATATATATTATATATAGCATACATATATAGCATATATATAGCATATATATGCTACTTGGAAGCTTAAAGCCAATGTGTGACGCATCTCTACCAGGGTAGCAAATTTATCTTGCATTTTGTGTACCAAATTTCCCTACAGATTTAATGATTTTTTCTATATCTTATTTTTTTCTTTGCCTCAATTCATTCAACTTTTAAAAGTTCTTCTGTATTTTGTTGTATGGCTCTTCACATATTGCTTTAAATTCTTATTTTGAAACAGGGTGAAAGGTGAATAAATATTTTATTTTACTATCTCATTAACAGCAATAAATTATTGTAATTAATTATATAAATTATTACTATATCAATAACATAATTAGGAGTTACTCATGATCAGATATCACCAATGCCTCTATTACTACATATGCTTTCTTTATTAATTTATAACTTGTACTTTGTCTTATTCCAGGCAAACTGCTAATGTCTCATGAGTTGACCATAGCAATAGTAAAAGGAAGTAATAGAATTTTGAATACTAAATTCTTATCAAGGATTCTATGTAGGTTTGAAGGCTTGGTTATATTAGATGGACACAGTACTTTAAATAGTACAATGTATTTTCACTTACCAGAAGATGAAAAATTTGAAGACAAGGGCATTAGATATGAAAACTATATGTAATTGGAAAAGAAAAGCACAGGTCACTGTCAAACAGGTGAATGATGTGGAACATTATAGTAATTTTTCTGAAATTGGCACCAAAATTATTAAGCCTGCAAATTTTTCACTGATGTTGTTATTTATTCATTTACTTAAGTAAGATATATCTTACTTAGTTATAAGATTAAAAAGAACACTTTTGCATGGCATGTATATAGTCCCTGTACATATATGTAATTTTACAGTAGGCTTGCTATTTTCCCCTTGTCTAGAATGCTTAATTCTATGCCCTATTCCATCTACACTGACAGCAATACTGTGAGCAACCTAACATTTGCAAGATGCCAATGAGAGTAGCAACTCATGCCCTAACTAGAGTTCAGTTAAGTACAGTCATATGTCACTGGGATATGTTCTGAGAAAGGCATCATTAGGCAATTTACTTGTGCAAACATCATAGAGTGTACCTACAGAAACCTAGATGGTATAGCCCAGTACACACCTCGGTTATGTGGTATAGCCTGTTGCTCCTAGGCTACAAACCTGTACAGCATGTTACTGTACTGAATACTGCAGTCAATTGTGACACAATGGCAAGTATTTGTGTATCTAAATGCAGATAAGGTACTATAAAAAATATAATATTAAAATCTTATGGGACCACCATTGCACATGCAGCTCATGACTGACAGAAATGTCATTATGTGGCACATGATATAACATTTATTTGGATAGCATCACCATCAGTTTGTGTATACAACATTAAAACAAACACTTATTAAAAATCAGCTAAAATATATTGGACATAAAAACTTGAATATAATATCATTGACTGAATTACTCACTTTTTGTCTCATTGCTATTATGCAAACGTGTGTCTTCAAGTAATGGTTTCATGGGAAGTACAACCAACTTCGTCTTTTATAGAAGTGTCTTTCCTTGAGTAGAGACAGGATATATAACATAAAGAAGAGAATCCTTGTAATATTTCTCCATCCCAATTCACTACTCTTAATGCAAAAACTAATTTTGGTAAACACCTTGAAAACAGTAATACTATTTTGCACGTAATAGTAGCACATGCCATAACAACCTTTACAGCCTAGGTATTAAGATACCTAAGAATTTCTAGGGTTCTCAGATATAAGCATCCTCTATCAGTTCCATCTTTTATTGAATCAACAGCTATTAATTAAGCACTTTCTATGTATCAGACATAGGGGATACCATTAAGATATGACAGGTGAGGATCCTGCCATCTT
Source organism: Macaca thibetana thibetana (assembly GCF_024542745.1). Taxonomy (NCBI): domain Eukaryota; kingdom Metazoa; phylum Chordata; class Mammalia; order Primates; family Cercopithecidae; genus Macaca; species Macaca thibetana. The sequence continues at coordinate 78,675,655 of NC_065589.1, read as the reverse complement.
AGCATTTAGATTCTTTGTGAAAAAGCAACACTAAAAATAATGTTAAGGTATGGGCTATCAGAAAGAAAAAGGGGTCTGCCTTATTTTCTCAGGAAATCTTAGCTGTAGTAAGTGACTGGGGAAAATAAAACTAAATAAAATAAAGATTAAACTCAAACTACCAAGGACAATTTACAATGAGAAAAAGAGGCAATATCAAATATTGACAGAACTAGCTTCAAAATATAGAAAGTATAAATATATTGTGACTAATCTGTTTCAGATTATTTGATTAAGTTTAGATATTTTGCATTATCAAAAATACTACAAAATTACATATTTTCCAGAAAAAGATTATACATTTTATGAGAAACCAGTCAACAGTAATGGTAAGAACGTTATGAATAGTCAACCAATATTAATGATAAAAGCAATAAAATGATGAACTAATAACCCAGTTTTTCTTTTAGCACCAAACTTCATACATGAATCAAATTGAAATAAATTCCAGATACTTAGAAAAATGGAATAAATGTATTTTCCCTTTCAAGGAATATTGTTATTTCCCTACAAATCCATATACAGATCCAAAAATTTTTAAATATCTTCAATCTTTGACATAGTCAAATTTCTAGTAACAAGTAAGCTAATAAGCAATAGAAAAATGCCAATCTTGTTCTTACCAAACCGTACTCCCAGCTCCAGTAAGCAGTAACAATTCAATCATTGGGCTATTTCAATGACACTGAAAAGAAGTAATGAAATCATTGTGCTTCTTTATAATTGAATAATATGATGCATCTCAGAAGAATTTACAATAGATATTGCACCTTTCAAGATACTAAAAATGTACTTTTATTTTTATTAAAGGTGTGTTATATATTACCAGAGGGAGAAACTAAACAGTTCTGATAGCATTATAACTGACTGAAAGCCTGAACTGAACAGGAAAAAAAAAAGCAAATTTCAAATCCTATTTTGTATTTTAATAGGATCAGTTAGCAAGTTCAAATTCACTTTTCTCATTGTGCTTTCAAGTTACAAACGATCTAAAATCATAAAGCAAAGGAAGGACAAAAATTATTTTCAGATTCTCTGATGCCAGAGGAAATATATACAGTGGGGTGTATGAAGAAATAACCTTTATCTGCCAAAGTAATCTGAATGTATTTCACAGATATTTTTGAATAGTCTATAATAAAGCAAATTATGTGAGATAAAGTTGTTTAAATAAAAGTTAAATGAGACAAAATGTCACTTGATTTAAAATATATTGCTACAGAAATAAATTAATGCAATATAATCTGATATAAATATGCAGGAAAAAAATCCTGTTTTACATTTGTCTATTTTTATGACTATTATTAAGAAGCATATTGTATTGCTTGCTGTACCGCAAGGTACCCCAGTATCATCATCTATAAGACCTTCAGATTTAACCTGACCTCCTCAGAATGGATATCCACACTACAGTATGTTAGGAGACCTTTTTGATACCACTTTGATAATTCTTTGCAAACCTCCATTAGAAACAGAGAAAAGCCACTTCAAGAGTGTGCACTTACAGCTTACTGTTTACCTATACACTCATAAGATCAAAACCCCTGGTCTTACTGTTTTTGTTAACAAGGAGCAGTAAAAGTCTTCCCACATACTGAGTTTTGGTTTCCATTTTACAATCTGAGATGACAGACGGCACAAAAATGATGAGAAAACTGTGGGGAGGCTTCCAGAAGATTGATTCTCTCATCAGCTGATTCTTTTCTAGTTAGTCTTTTATTGACTACAAAGGTATAGCCAATGCAGAAAAGGAAAACCAGACTGCCCTGTTTAATCCTGAGGGCATTGGCAAAAGGTGATCACTTTTTGAGAAAACAGAGGCCTACAAGGAAATCAGCACACTGTATGAGCCGTTAAGCTGATTTAAACACACAAGGGATGCCTGGGGTTGAGCACAAGATCTCTGAGGTGTGAGATGAGAATGAAACCATTGCAGAGACTAATATTACTGAGCTTTAGTAGCAGGTGGTACAGTTGATCAGTCAGGAACCTGTCATTTGGAGAATAGGCCAATATATCTGAGAGACATGAAAAATCCTTCATATTTCCCTCCTTCTCACCAAGAGTAAAAATATTGCAATTTCAAACTTTTTGACAATTATTAACTATAAGTTATCACAATGTAGACACCTATAAGAAGTGAACAAATCCAAAGCATAGCTAAATTCTCTGATGTTTGCCTAATGTTACAAACTATAACTCACACGGGCTGAACCTGATATTTTGTTCTGATTTAAGTCAATCTAGAAGGAAACTTTTAAATTCTGTCAACACAACAACCTGCAATCCAGACAACCCAGAAAATCCACATGGAATATTCATATCTAGGGAGAGAAGTAAAGATTCACATTTACCTTTTTGTTTTGCTGATTTTGTGATTTAGACGGCCAGTTTTCTTGCTACTTAAACAATTTCAGAGAAAAATCTTCAACTTGACTATATCCACTTGCTGTTTGAAGTCTTAGAGTGAGAGTAAATGTTAAAGTGTGTTATTACTTTAAATTTGTAATGGCCATAATCCTATCATCTCCATTTGCTAATTTCTACAGACAATTCAACATCACTCTAAGACTGAAGTGACAAGTAAAATATAAAATATTACATTTTACAGGGTATTTTCACTACAACCAACTGGGCATCCTAAAAATTTAGAATTATAGTGTAAGTAAATAAGGATGTTATTAAAATGAAAGTACCATCAATTTCAAGATGCACCTAATTTCAAACATTAGGTCCTGAACTGAGAAAATACTCAATATGATTTAACTTTTATTTACAATGAGCAAACCATAGAAATCCTAAACATAATTATCTTCTCTTCAGGTACTTAACATGTTTTTATTTTTTAAAATGATTTTCATTGAGCCTTTTATGACAATTTATATCACTAATGATTATGCCAACAATAGTTTTATTAATATTCTGTCTACTATATCAATATTTAATCTTATTTAATAACAAGTTTCATATATTTATGATATTATTTATTTTGCCTCAACTTTGTCAGCAAAATTAAAACCAATACCACTAAAGAACTTAATTCAAGATAGTTTTCTACTAATAGTGCCATTGTATCTAATGTCTATGCCCCAAACATAAGTTATGAAGTCTTGATGAACTTCCCTGAACATCTTTTCTAGGTAATTCAATAAAGAAATTAAACTCAACAATGTAATAACCAATATTTTTTGAATGCCCAGTGGATGAGCTGTAATTTCCTCAATTCTAGAAGACTATGTGGTTGGTTTGCTTCATCAACTCATCTGTTTTCCCATTTACTAGAATACTATCAAAAATAGAATCCGGAAATAATAAACAAAAAAATACCAAGAAGAAATATCTGCCAGAAATATATACCATAAATAACTTTGTGGACAAGAAATTTTTCTTAGAATTTTAACATAGTAAGTTTTACACAATTTTTAAAACACATTTGCAATACGCTGCCTTCTCATTACTTCTCCCAGCTCTTCAGTTTAAACCTGGATATAATACACTAATGTTTACATGTATGAGTTCAAATCATGAAATTATTCTCTCTGACTACAGGCTCCTGTCCTTATGCTTCTCCCACCACTTTATACCTACTGATTTCCTGTTTTCCCTAGTACATTGACACCTGTTTATTGTAAAAACTAATCAATTCCCCCACGGCCCTGATTTATCTCCCTATCTCTGGTTAGCCAATCACCAAGATCCATTCATCATGCTAGAGATGATGTCTTTAGACTTTTTAGATTATTGGAAAATGGCCAAACAACACACACGCATATACCAGAATGATAGAGCAGCATTCACTGGGCAAACTCAAGGAGGTAGGATCCATAGTAGGTGCTCAGGCCTCTTTGCCCCATTCATACGCTGTGGTAAAATACAGAAATCTTTCAGGACCAGACCTCAGGCTTCTGGGGAGGATCACAGAAGCCCTGGGCTTTTGTGGAACCTTTAGACTGCAAGATCAGGGAAGAACCACCCTCCACTGGCATGATGAAGAGACAGGTTACAATAATAATATGTCAGGCCAGATATTGACTCCAACCTTATCCTTGCAGAACCAGCCTCTTTCCTGACACAGTCATGGGATGGAAGAACAGCCATGCACTTGAAGTTGTGTGACATCGTAACCATAGTTTATCAGTCCTCACAGATAAGGATACAGCAATACCTTCAATGGTGGGGTGCTGAAGTTGGAATCCAAGCTTTGTAACGGAAACTTCATTATATAGAAAGCACACTATCAACCTTCACAGCTGATAAAGCACCAACTCCTTCCCTGGCACAATGTGGGCCTGGGGTCCCAGCCTTGTCACTGACCAGAATTGGTTGCCTAAAGCATTGGATGATAGCTGGTTTCCACAGAACTTTGTAGGGTGCCAATGCCTTCTCTGGGTGGCCAGGTTGCAGAGGTTAAGTCTTGTAAACTTTTATTCTTGCCTGTCAGAGATTAAAAATCAAAATGAAATATAAATTCTAATAGTTTGTTTTAACATAACAATTTTTACATTCTCTGGGTTTCACATTTTCTTCAACCCTAAGTAAGTGATACCACACACCATCTAAGCTCCTGCTCCCTCTTTGCCAGGCATTGCTGTGAAATTCACTAAACGGTGTCCACTTACTGCAGTATCAGTTGAGTACTTAACTGCACTTTTCAGCAACCCTTATTTAATTTCTATGCTGTTTCCTACAACATCAATTACAAACTGCTCTAGCAGGTTCTAAATTTTTTTCAATCTTCTCTTTCACTGGAGAAACACTGCCACTACAATTACAGAATCTCACAAAATTGACATCCTTGGTGTTTTTATTCCAAACTAAAAATATTTCTCCATATTCTTTATTCTTTTTCCCATTTTACCCTCTCTCTATTAGAGAACACGATCCTTTTCTCCTCTAGCTTGATATTTATGCTTCGATTTCTCATTTATGCATTTCTCCTCTACCCATAAAAATATTCTAGTGAATCAAAATATAATGTAACAAAGTGCCTTTTTTGGTCTTCCAGTCATCTTTCTTTATATTGTTCCTTTAATAGCAAATGTCTCAGAAAAAGAGTCTTTTCCCTGCCTTGATTTTTTACCCATTCACTCATCTCTTAATTCCTATTAACCAGGGTTCCACCACTGAAAATACTCTCTCTGAGATCTACAATATCAGTGGTTACTGATGAGGGTGAAATCTGTTAAGAGCTTTACAAATATGAGAGGTCATTCTTATTAAATGTACTCACATCTTCAATCCTCTCCCTGCCTCTGATTTATCCTGGTTTATTAGCTGAACCTCAGATCAGAGCAATTCTTCCATTTAAAAAAATCTTTTTATCCCCTATCTTACCATATTTAGGCTGACCCATACTGAGTAAAGGTATTGAACGAATTAGCAAGGGTGTAAGAAAATTAAAGTGACGAAGCCAATACATTCAACTGCAGTAGCATAAAAATTACATGTATGCATGTATTTAGTCTCCTTTTCCTCTCATGCAGTGTGTGCTTATTATGAGACATATGGATCTACTGAGAAAAAATAATATATACACACACATATCTAAATACATACATATATATATAAACCCTGTCTTCCAAAAATAAGCTGTGCCAACTGCATATTTGTGTTGCTTTGCATCAGGATTAGTTAATTCTTTACAGTGTTTTAGATGTTTTATGGAATAAAATCTTTAAATGATTCCTCTCTGACACTGTGGCAGTTTTTGCTTTCAGCTATGCATATATTATATATGGCATGCATATTTAATGTAAATACCTCATACATAGATGAAAAAGTATGACTGTACAATTTACCACTTACCTTCAGGGGTGGGGGTTAAGAGGCATTTTATTTTTAGGAGAAATTACTTGGATTAAAAATAAACACATCTCACTGCCAAACTAAATGTAATTGTAAAGAAGGAGGCAGCTAGAAAATGTAGACATACAATGGAAATTGATGAATAAAATAATACAATAATAGCCTTGTTTATCTACAGTATTAAAAGATATATTTCAATATTCCCTTTGCCAAACAGGAAAAAACTGAGTAGCAGGGGAGAGATTTTATTTATCAGTCTTCAAAGATAGAAAGGAAAATTCTGTGTAAGAATACATAAATTGTAAATGACATTTAACAGATATCACATGTGAAAGTGCCTTCAATGCACTATTTCCAATTTGCTTAGACAACTTGAAAGTAAAACATCAAAATAAGTGCCTGTAACTTGCCCCAGAATGGCCAAGCTATAAAGAGAAACAGTGTTTTCTGATTTAACTTATTACTATTGATTCACAAGGGAGAAGCTGCATTCAAATATATATTTTCAAAATAACACATCATACTCTAAAAACATCAAAATACATCTAAACAGTGCTTAAACAAAGGAAAATGGAAATACAACTATCATAATTCACAGAAAACATATCTATACTAGCTTACACTGGCAGCCTGAAATAGGAATAATTTGCTCCCTTTAATATACACTTGTTAAAAATCCAATTAAAACCAATCATGAGAAGAAAAAAGAATCTACCAAATATTTGCTTTTACACTCTATTCCGGGTTCTTTTCTATCTTCTTCCAAGTTGTAACCTTTACATTTAAAGAGCTCAGTCACCTAGCATAGCACATGAACGTAATTACTGGTTTCTAGGATTTAATCTTGCTTTTCATGCCCTGCCTCAATGCAGCTGGCACGGAACCATAGTTATATGCCAGGAAAACTACCAGCTGGTAGTACTCCGTGGTATGGCTCACTGGGGAATTTTTAATAGCGCCCTTATTTTCAACAGTTGCACTAGCATGACTAAGCAGGTGGCTCAAGGAGCTCCAAGTTCTCACTCACATCTGCATATCTTTTCACAAACCTGGGAAATACATCAGATTCAAGTTCAGCCTCCACATTGTGAAATCAAGTGAAATTTGATACATTCTTTAAATAATTTACTGTATAAAACTACAAACCTAGACAATCACCTAGCTCTGCAATATTATGGTCTTTTCATTTCTAAATGGACTATTTTTACTTATATCTGAGCTGAGTGGATGTATTTTTTATCAGAATAATGTTTATATAACCTTTATAAGAGATATGAGCTCGTTTAAAAAGTTTCAGCAATATAAAAAGCCTCAATAAAGTTTTTAAACACTCTAAATCCATACCCATACTTAACCAAAAAGTTGAAATATAATAAAGATGGAAAAAATGTACTGGACAAATAACAATCAAAAAATATATCTGATAAAACAAAAGTTAGAGCAAAACAATATAAGAAAAGGATAATGATGCTATATCTGAAAAAAAGAACAACAAAAAAAATACATAGCATTACAAACATTATAACATATATATAGTTAATGGTAGGCCGGGCGTGGTGACTCAGGGCTGTAATTTCAGCACTTTGGGAGGCCGAGGCAGGTGGATCATGAGGTCAGGAGATGGAGACCATCCTGGTCAACACAGTGAAACCCCGTCTATACTAAAAATACAAAAATTAACTGGGTATAGTGGTGCACACCTGTAGTCCCAGCTACTCGGGAAGCTGAGGCAGGAGAATTGCTTGAACCTGGGAGGCGGAGACTGCAGTGAGCCAAGATCGCGGCACTGCACTCCAGCTTGGCAAAAGACAGACTCTGTCTCAAAAATAAATAAATAAATAAATAAAAATAAAAGAAAAAAAAAGGTAACTGTATAGCGTTATATCAAGCAACTAAAAGAACTACAAAATAAACTACTGTACTTTGATATTTGAACATACTCCACACAGAAACAATAAAAGCAACTAGACAAAACTATATGCAAAAAATCAAAGATCAGAAAATAACAATATGCTTGAGTTAATAGATTACATATGTAACTCTACACACACAAAGAATACATATTGATTTTGAGCATTACAGAACATTAACAAAAAATAGATCATATATCTAGTCATGAAGGCAGCAGCAGCAAATCTCAAAGGTAAATATGATGCATTTGTTCACTGTCTACAGTGCAATAAACTTTTAAATTAATACAGAAAGATAATTCTAATTTCTTATATATTTAGAAATTAATTATATACTATTAATCCTTGGGTTCAAAAGAACTGATTGGAGTAGTAAAGAAATATTTTACAACACAGTGACAATAGAAGCAGTGCATATCAAAATATGTGGGACAGAACCGAAGTAGTACTTAGGGAATTTATAGTTTAAATCCATATATCAGGAAATAAGGATAACTAAATATAAACAAACTAAATGTTTGATGAAAGAGATTATAAATAGCAATGCCTAAAGAAACAAATAAAAGAAATAATAAAGATCAGGGGCCAGGCACTGTGGCTCATGCCTTTAATCCTAGCACTTTGGGACACCAAGGCTGGTGGAGGTCAGTAGTTTGAGACCAGCCTGGCCAACATGGTGAAACCCTATCTCTAGGGAAAATACAAAAATTAGCCAGTTGTGGTGGTGGGTGTTTGTAATTCCAGCTACTCAGGAGGCTGGCCCAGAAGAATCGCTTGATCCTGGGATGTGGAGGTTGTAGTGAGCCAAGATCCCACCACTGCACACCAGCCTAGGCAACAGAGCAAGACTCTGTCTCAAAAAAAAAAAAAAAAAAAAAAAAAGACAGAGAGAGAGAGATAAAGGAAAAATATTTATAACTGACAATAAAAATAGAAAAATGAACAAAAACAGAACCATTTATTGAAAATATTAGTAAGAAAGAAATTGGAAGGCTTGATCAAAAAAAAAGAGGAAAGATAAAAAAACACAACGCAGAATAGAAGGGGTAAATAAGACACAAAAAAGGTTTTAATAAAGTATTAGAACAACTATCTTACAAAATTTGAAAGCCCATGTGAAATGCATCTATTCCTAGGAAAACACAAAATGCCAAAGTTGACAAAAGATAAAATAAATCACTACTAAATATTATAAAAATTTTAATTTTAGTCAAAATCTCCCTTTCTTCAAAAATCTAGGTCTACATGGCTTTACATGTCAATTCAACCAAACTTTCGATGAATACTTCATTTGTCTCATAAACTTTTTTCTTTTTTAAGAAAATGAAAAGGGACCGAAAATTAACCAACGTATTTATGGGATACTGTAATGTTAAAACAATGCAAGTGAGCAAAATCATGAGTGCTTTCACGTATAAACAGGCAAGTAAAACTTCTAAAGAAAATATTAGCTAACTAGAATATGTCATGATCATGCAGAGAAATGCAAGGATGTCTTAACATCCAAATATTTCAGTAAATTTTACCACATTAGTTTTTAAAATACGATTTTTCTGAAATGGCGAATTTAGAAACCTTTAGCAAGCTGGGAAGAGCAGGATTTTGTTTAAAAGAGTAGGTAAATGTATGTGTTAGTTATTATTATTGCATAACATATTACCCCAAGACTTGGCAGTTTAAAACAACTAACATTAACTATCTCATAGTTTCCTTGAATCGGAAATGTGAATGCAGATTAACTGGGTGGTTCTGCATCAGTCTTTCACAAGGCTGCAATTAAGATGTTGGCCAGGCTTGTAGGCATCTCAAACTTCCACCATAGGAGGTTCCATTTCCAAATGCACTCACACTGATGTTGAAACGCCTAAGAGAAACTGCTTCCAAGTTTATTCACCTAACTCTTGACTGACCACAGATCTACTTCAAAGCTCACTCATGAGTACCTGTCCACAGGGCTGCCTCGTGACATGGTAGCTGACTTCCCCCAGAGCAAATGAAAGAGTGTACTCATTTGCTAAAAAAGACTGAAGCAACAGTCTTTTTAAAACCTAAACTCAGAGGTGGACGTCCCATCATTTTTGCATACTCTATTTATAAGTGAATAAATCGGCTCACTCCCCACTCAAGAGGAATACACAATGGCCTAAATACCAGAAGGTAGGGATTACTAGCGGTCAACTTAGAGACTGTCTAGCAAAATGGGATATACCAAAACCTACGCCAGTGAAGAAACTAGAAAATGGATAGATTCAACGGTTCAGGAGTAAGACAGAGATGCTATTGTCTTTATGCACACTACTTCTCACAATTCCAGAGTCTTGGGAAGTCCAAAGTCAAAGTGCCAGCAGATTCAGTTCCTGGTGAGGGCAATCCATCTGGGCCTCCAATTTCTTTGTAAGAGTGCATTTAGCCGCAAATTTGATATCTCCAATAGATATGGTGCTATTTATGGTATTTATTTCTTCTTGGGTAGGCTTCTATTCCAGGGATAGAAGATATTTTGTCATGATGAATTATCAATTTTTCTATACCATTGGATTTAATTTGCTAACTGTTCTGAAACTTTTAGTTCCAACTTTTTTGGCTTATGAGGGTTATTCTATAATTTTCCTTTTCTTTTCTTTTGTCCCTTCCCTTCCTTTCTTTTCTCTTTCTTTTCCTTCCTTCTTTCCCCTCCCTTCCTTCCTTCCTTCCTTCTTTCTTTCTTTCTTTCTTTCTTTCTTTCTTTCTTTCTTTCTTTCTTTCTTTCTTTCTTTCTTTCTTTCTTTCTTTCTTTCTTTCTTTCTTTCTTTCTTTCTTTCTTTCTTTCTTTCTTTCTTTCCTTCTTTCTTCTTTCCTTCCTTCCTTCCTTCTTTCCTTCCTTCCTTTCTCTCTCTCTCTCTCTCTCTCTCTAGATTTCCATCTCTCTCTCTCTCTCTCTCTCTGTCTCTCTCTCTTTCTCTTTTTCTCTAGATTTCCAAGGATATTTGGAAATGTCTGGATACCCAGGAAGAAGTTTGCTTCAGTGGCAGGAATCCCATGGAGAACCTCTGCTAAGGTGGTGCGGAAGGGAAAAGTGGGGTTGGAGGTCCCACACAGAATCCCTACTGGGGCACCACCTAGTGGATCTGTGAGAAAAGGGCCACTCTTCTCCAGACCCCAGAATGATAGATCCACCCAGAATGATAGATTGCACCGTGCAGTTGAAAAATCTGCAGACACTCAATGCCAACTCACGAAAGCAGCTGAGAGGGAGGCTATAACCTGCAAAGCCACAGGGATGAGGCTGTCCAAGACCATGGGAACCCACCTCTTACATCAGCATGGCCTGGATGTGAGATATAGAATCAAAGGATATCATTTTGGAGTTTTAAGATTTGACTGCCTTGATGGATTTTGGACTTGCATGGGGCCTGTAGACACTTTGTTATGGCCAATTTCTCCCATTTGGAATGGCTGTATTTACCCAATGCCTGTACCCCCACTGTATCTAGTAAGTAGCTAACTTGGTTTTGATTTTACAGGCTCATAAGCCAAAGGGACTTGCCTTCCCTCAGATGAGACTTTGGACTGTGGACTTTTGAGTTAATGCTGAAATGAGTTAAGACTTTGGGAGACTGTTAGGAAGGCATGATTGATTTTGAAATGTGAGGACATGAGATTTATAAGGGACCGGGGATGGAATAATATGGTTTGGCTGTGTTCCCACCCAAATCTCATCTTGATGTAATGCCCACAATTCCCATGTGTCATGGCAGGAACCTGGTAACTGAATCATGGGGGCAGGCCTTTCCCGTGCTCTTCTCATGATAGTGAATAAGTCTCATGAGATCTGCTGGTTTTAAAAATGGGAGTCTCTCTGCACAAGCTCTCTCTTTTGCCTGTTGACATCCATGTAACACATAACTTGCTTCTCCTTGCCTTCCACCATCATGGTGAGGTCTCCTCAACCATATGGAACTATAAATCCGCTAAACCTCTTTTTCTGTAGAAATCACCCAGTCTCAGGTATATGTCTTCATCAGCAGCATGAGAACTGACTAATACAATAATTAAATATGATAAAGCAAAGGAGAAAATACTTGTGATGTTGGCAAAGTTACAGTTCTCTTAAATAGAACATAGGCATATATGTATCACATTTGGGTTAAAAAGAGAAAATTCGTAACTGCCCCATCAATACAACAAGTTTTGCCCTTTGAAATATATCATTCTTTTCTTTATCAACTTTTATTTTAAATTCATAGGGTACATGTGCAGGTTCATTACCTGGATATATCTGTGATATTGAGGTTTGGAGTATGAATGATCTTATCACCCAGGTACTGAGTATAGTACCCAATGGTTAGTTTTTCAACCCTTGTCCCCCTCCCTTCTTTCCCCCTCTCATAGTCTTCAGTGTCTGTTTTTGCCATCTTTATGTTCATGAGTACCTGATGTTTAGCTCCCACTTACAAGTGACAACATGTGGTATTTTGTTTTCTGTTCTTGACTTAATTTGCTTAGGACAATGGCTTCCAGTTGCATCCATGTTGCTACATAGGATGTGATTTCATTCTTCTTTATGGTTGGGTAATATTTCATGGTGTATATGAACCATATTTTGTTTATTCAGCCTGCCATTGATGGGCATCTAGGTTGATTCCATGTCTTTGCTATTGTGGATTATGCTACGATGAGCATGGGGTTGCATGTGTCTTTTTGGTAGAGCTATTTGTGTTCTTTTAGATATGTACCCAAAATGGGATTGCTGGGTTGAATAATAGTTCTAAGTTATTTGAGAAATCTCCAAATTGTTTTCCATAGTGGCTTAACTTATTTAAATTTCACCCAACAGTGCATAAGCATTCCCTTTTCTCTGCATCCTCGCCAACATCTATTGTTTTTTGACTTTTTAATAGTAGCCATCCTGACTGGCGTGAGATGGTATATCACTGTGGTTTTGATTTGCATTTCTCTGATGATTGGAGATGATGAGCATTTTTTTCATATGTTTGTTGGCTGCTTGCATGTCTTCTTTTGAGAAGTGTCTGCTCATGTTTCTTCCTCATTTTTTAATGTGATTATTTGTTTTTTCTTGTTCAGTTGTTTAAGTTCCTTATAGATTCTAGAAATTAGACCTTTTGTCAGATGCATATTTTGAAAATATTTTTCCAATTCTGTAAGTTGTATGTTTACTATGTTGATAGTCTCTTTTGCTGTGCAGAAGCTTTTTTATTTAATTAGGTCCCACTTGTCAATTTTCATTTTTGTTGCAATTACTTATGAGGGCTTAGTCATAAATTCTTTCCCAAGGCCAATGTCCAGCATGGTGTTTCCTAGCTTTTCTGCTAGGATTCTTATAGCTTTAAGAATTTTACTCTATAATTTAAATCTTTAACTCATCTTGTGTTAATTATTGTATATGGTGAAAGATGGGGGTCCAGTTTCATTCTTCTGCATATAGCTAGTCAGCTACTCCAGCACCATTTATTTAACAGGGCATCCTTTCTCTATTGCTTATCTTGGCCAACTTTGTTGAGGATTAGATAGCTATAGGTGTGTGGCTTTATTTCTGGGTTTTCTATTCTGTTCCCTTGGTCTATGTGTCTGTTTTTATACCGGTATCATGCTGTTTGGGTTCCTGTAGCCTTACAGTGTAGTTTCATTTGGCTAATGGAATGCCTTTGACTTTTCTTATTTGTTGTTTTGCTTAGGATTTATTTGACTATTTTTGTTCTTTTTTGGTTGTATATGATATTTAGAATAATTTTTTCCAATTCTATGAAAAATTATATTGGTAGTTTGATAGGAATAGTGTTGAATCTATAGATTGCTTTGGCCATTTTAGAGACACTGATTCTTGCAGTCCATGAACATGAAATGTTTATCCATTTCTTTGTGTAATCATCTATGATTTCTTTTAGCAGTGTTCTGTAGTTCTTTTTGTAGAGATCTTTTACCTCCTCAATTAGATGTATTTCTAGATATCATTGTAAAAATGAAAGGGCAAACCACAAATTGTGAGAAAACATTCAAAACACATATTTTAGACAAAAGCCTTGTATCTAGAATATATGAAGAATTCTTACAATCCAATAATAAGAAAACAAAAAATCCAATAAAAATTAATGCAAAAGAATATATATGAATGCCTGATAAGTACATGAAAATACATTCAATGTTATTCACCAAATAAATGAAAATTAAATTTTATTACATAGCTGTAAGAATGGATCAAAATAAAAATCTTACCATACCAAGTGTTGGTGAAGATTTGGAGCTACTAGAACTCGCATGCTGTGCTGACGGGAATGTAAAATGGTGTAATCACTTTGGGAAACAGCTTGGCAGTTTCTTAACAAAGTTAATGTTTTACCTACCATATCACTGTCATATAGCTTCTCACTCAGCACTGACCATACATCATTGAAAATATATGTCTATACAAAGACTTTTACATAAATGCTTATTAGAACTTTATTTGCAATAGTCCCATATTTGAAACAACTTATATGCTTATCAATAGATGAATGAACAAACAAATTGGAGCATATTTGTTAAATAAAACACTTCCTAGGTGATAACATAAAGTAACTAACATTATATGCAGCAATGTGGATGATTCTCAAAATTATTAATGTAAAGGAAAATGTTGGGCCAAAAATACTATGTGCATTAATATAATAAAGTTCTAGAAAATGTAAACTCAATTGTAACAGATGACAAGTTAACTGTTGCTTTGGTTGGGGGTGGTGGGAGGGATGAATCAGAAAAGGACAGAAGGAGACTTCAGGGATAATAGAAATGTTTATTATCTTGATATTGATAATAATCTCACGGTTGCATAAATATATCAAAGCTAATCAAATTTAGCATTTCGTATATTTTTGTTTGTTTTATTTCAATTATAATCCAAAGTTAAATATATAGCTGCTGATTTAACTGCTCTTAAGTTGTCAAATACAATTGAAACTTTGTCCATCCCAGACAGAAAATGAACAGATACAATCAGTAAGGGTTTTTTAATTTAGAGACAAATACCTTTCACATAAGTATTGCAGCATATAGAAGAAAACTTAACATTTTGGTAAGCAAGGCAAATTATAAGCCAAAGATGTCATAAAGGCAATAATTACAGCACTGCTGCCACCAAAGAATGTCATTTGGATATTTCTACCATTCTGATGTTACAAGAAAAATCCTAGAACCTATAATGCCCAGGAAAGAAAGCAACAGAGATTATGAGGCAAGGGAATAAGAGAAAAATCATTCAAGTCAAGGGAAAAATATTTGTGTAACACATACTTATATGTGAGTACAAGTCTCCCAAAGGCATTTCTACCTTTGAAATATATAGGATCCACCCACTCTTCCTCTCCTCTGTCAGGTTCTGTTCCAACATCCAACATGTTTCAACTGGCTATAGTCTCTCTTTCTGTCTATCCCTCCTCGGTTTTTTTTTTTTTTTTCCACATCAAGTCTGTAACATACTCCTTGTTTCATTGTCCTGTCTTCAACATTGGCATAATATACTAACCTTGTATTTCTAAATATCAGGGAGATAACTATCTACCTATATTTATAGTTATATCAATAGATTAAGAGATCAATGTATAGATATAGATATTCATGAAATGATAGCAACTACTCAACTAAAGCATACAAGCAGTGTTTTCATCAAACAGAATTTTAACCACTGCTTTTCTCACAGGCCATCAGCACACCCTTATACACATAACATCAAACTTGGATTTTTTTCCATTCTACTTAACTTTCTATAGTTGTTATCCAAATCTCTCTCTTCTATTTGAATTTTCATTTGAATTCTTTCATAGGAAAGAGTGAGATTTGGAACTGAGAGTTATATCATAAAAGCAAGTCTAAAAAAAAGAGCATAAGATCCTTTCTACTAAAATTACAGCCATTATCCTGTTGACACTAAATCTTGACATCCCATAAGCCAGTTTTGCAAGTACTTTGGGATGCAAGTCTGCCTTAAAACTGACTTATGGCAATTAATATGGGCAATGGAAAAAAAATAAAGAACGGCTTAAAAACAAGCTTAGTTCTGGGACAATTTTGTTTCACTTGTGCAAGGATTGATACTCATGTGCCCAACCTTTTATTTTTTGCTTTCGATTGTGTTCCACAACCAGGTCATGCCTGGGTTCTACTAACTCTATGGGTGATTCCTAGTTAAAGCCACTAACACATTGTCTTCCTTCCTCCTGGATTTATTTGTGAAGAACATAATTGATTTTTGCTACCCACCACCAATCCCCACAAGACATTGATAGTACCTACAATGCTCTTTTTGCTATTTCCCACAGGTGATGTTGTCAAACTTTCCTGCTGGCATTTTCTTAGATAGGTATAGGTATAGAAAGAAATTAGCTTTGTTCTCTGTCTCTCTCTCTCTGTCTCTCTCTATCAAACACACACACACACACACACACACACACACACACACACACACCCCCCACACACCACATTGCTAAATGCCAGCAAACAATAAGAATAAAATGCAAATATAATCAAACTAAGACAATTGCAGTTCAATAAAGAAGTTAAATTCTTGACATAGAACTTTAAAAAGTCTCCCTTTTAAAAAATTATATTATTAATGTTCCCTTAAATGTGAACAGAAATATAAAGCTACAGTTGCTATTAATTACAACTGTGCCTATTGTTCTTTCCTTTATGGCCAAAGTGCTGTTGTTCTAAATAGTTATGTCTGTTTCATGATAAATCTGATGCTTCAAATTTTCACTTGCTAGAGGAAACCATCTGTGCTTCAGTGTTGGCATTCCTCATTGTAGAATAATATATTTGTCATATTAGTAACTATTGCAGCCAATAAATCCATGGATAGAAAATCTGATTATGTGATATGTCATTAACAAACTGCTACTTGAGATTGAAACAAAAGCACCTGCTATCCAATTCTTAAGATCTGTAAGTTTCCCTAAAATTATTCATGATTCTATTTTGTACTGGAGTCTACATACACACAGTATTTATTTGCCAAAGTCTCTGTCTGGCTAAAGATTCTTTGGCTCTCTGAAGATGCCATTTTCTTATGCTAATGATGTATCACCACAGTAAGCAATAATTAATTATTCAAAAACATATGACTGCTTGGTAAGACACCCAGTATAATAGGGTCGATACAACTTAGCAGCTAATATAAGGCATAGAAATTCTGTGGAACAGTTTATTTTAGAATTATACTCCACTAAGGATTTTTGTTGTTGTCTTTTTGTTTTTGCTTCTGTTTTTGCATGTGCCATGTGTTATTTGGATGAAAAAACATTTTGCCACAATTTTCCCTGTATAAAGTTTAGAATTTTAGTAATTAAATATTTATTCATATAGATTTTTAAAAAAATTAACTCTTGATTTGAGCGAAGAGATTCTTTTACAGAGATTAAGGAAATAAGTAATTCTGTAAGGTTCCATGAAATTATGGGCCCTTTTGCAGTTTCTGTTTCCCAGAGGCAACAACTTTTAACCCTTTGACCTCATTAAGTTCAATATGTCTAATACCTAATTTATAAGAAATTTTCTAAGAATTATTAATCAATTTCCCAGTGGGGAAAATAAGAATTTAGCTATCTGTCAAACACCACTCATCTCTACCTTCAACGATAAAAATTTGTATTTCTCCAAAATCATTTTCACCTCCGAAATACATCTCGATCCACCTGGCCTCTCAATATGTGTTTATCATACTTGTAGTTAGACAAAAATTCTGTCCTTAGATTATTATGATCATGTAAACAGTATTCCTAGATAAGCTGTATATTAGATCATGGTTACTTTATAGGCAATACAAGTTTTTTTTATCTTATTGAAGGTAATATTTATCTTGTTTTTTACATTTTGGTGTTCTGTTTCCTACTAATTCAGCCCCAAGCTCACCCAGCATTATCTACATATTCTCTCAATACATACAAATATTAATACCTTAGGGTCCTAGTGTTGCCTTGTCTCAGAGATGGAGTTTTATGACCTGCCCTCTACACCTGGGGCACAGCTCTTCCACTGTCTTCTTGGGCTTCATTTTTTTTTTTTTTTAAGTTGGAGCCATTGCTTTCTAGATCCCATTATATTTTTCTTTCTTGACTTACTTACTGTTGGTTTCTAAGGAAGGATACATGGATGGTAAATTTTTTGAGAACTTACATATCTGAAAATGTCTTTGGTCTACCTGATACATAATTATTAGTAGGTATATAAAATTCAATTTTTAAAAATTTTAAAATAAAAGAATATCTTTTTAAAAAAAGTTAATGTCTTGCTCCATTATCTTTTGGCTTTTGTTGTCACAGAAGAGATATCCATAAATCTCTGAACTACTACTGATTTTTTTTGTATGTAGCCTTTTAGTTTTGGTGTGGGTTTTTCCCCAATAAGCTGTGGAGATTGTTTCATTTACTATAGTGTTTTGATATTTCTTGGTGTTATGATTCAGTATGAGTCATTTTTTTCCATTGAATATACTTTTGTTGAATACAGAAATGCACACACTTCAATTGAAAATTTGAAGTATTATTTTTATTTTGTTCCCTCCATTTTCTCTGATACCTCTGATATACTTACCATTTGGTTTTCGACTCTATGGTCTTTCACTAAATATGTATTTTCCTGTATATCTGTTTTGGTCTCTGTCTTGGGTCTCATGATTCCTGACTATTTGTATTTAAAGGCATAATATCTAAAATCTGATTAGTAGTTCTGCACCAATGAATGGTCATTGTCAACTAAGAACCTCATTGCAGGTCAGCTGGCACGGCTATTTTACTAGGGAAAACTTGGATATTGGTAACTTTAGCTTTTTTGTTCTTTGGCTTCTCAAACTCCCTAGGCTGCAATCTACCTACCTCCTGAACAGAGGGTATAAACCTAACTGCCAGCATTCTGGCATGCAAGTTGTGGAAGATAACTGGGCATTTCTACGATAAGAGAAATAATTGGAAAAAAAACCTTGAAATGATTGCAGTGTCATAAAGAAGCCTGCTTCAAAATAAAATAAGTACCATACATCAATAGTTTTTCTGTAATAGCAATAAACACATTGATCTTTTAAAATATTGTTCATACTGTTAGTAAATTTACTTTTAAAAATATAATTGAAGGAAATAGTCAAAAACTTGGCCAAGATTTGTGTATAATTAAATTGGCTTATTATTTATGATACAAAAAAATAGAAAACATTTTAATACTGAGAAATAAGATTAAGTATATTACACATTATTTATTATGTATATTGTTAGAATATATTATGTAATCTGTCTCATATTTTATGTTTTGTGTGCACATAGATGGCATCTGTTGTTATTTTAAACAACAGGCACTAACTTCATTTCTCACGGCTCTTATGCGATTCTTTGCACCTTAAAATGAAAACAGAAAGAAAGAAGGAAAGAAACAAACAGAAAAAGAGAATAAGAGAAAAAAAGAAAAATAAAAATAAAGGATGAAAGGGAGTAATGAAAGGAGGAAGGAAGGAAGAAAGAAAGAAAAGGAGAAAAGAAGGGAGGGAAGGAGAAAGGGAGGCAGATGAAGAAGGGGAGAGAGGCAAGAAGGGAATCATCTTTCAGGTTCTCCTTATAATCTTGGCCACTAAGACGGAAGGTATGGTGTTTAACTCCATCCTTTTTTCTCTAAGCATTCCACATTTTTATTGGCTTAGTGGAAATCTCTTCATGCTGTACATGACCGAAAATATGAAAGGCAGTGTTGATTAACTAATCTATTTGCACAGGATAGAAAATATTCTACAACTCCTTTCCCACACAGCTAATGCTGTTCTCTGTCAAAAATATTTTAAATGATGAACTTTTGAAAACCAGATTCCCAAAACCATAAAAATAATGGAAATTTAGCTATGAGGCCATCTCAATACCCTTTTCAAGGTTCTAGTCTTTGAATAAGCAGTCAGAGTCACAGTGCTGAACATTTTTCTTTTTTGAAAAAGGCAATAGTAACCTGGCACAAACCAGAACAGTGCAGTCAGAAAGCCTAAGAAGTTTCCTTTGTTATATTGAACAAAGAAATGAGCTGCACAGTTTAAAACCATCAGGGTTTCTAAAATCAGTGAAACTTTCTGTTTGTTTGTTTCAGAAATGTTTTTAAAAATCATATACATTAAAGGTTTTACAATCAGAATAGGTTAAATCTCAATCAAAAGAAATAACTTATTTGAAGAAAAATACCTTACAAATAAAAATACAATAATCTTACTTATGACCCTTACTGAGTCAATATGGTAAAGTATACGTTATTTATACAGTTATAATCAAGATATGCGCATTGAGCCTTTCTAATTTTAAAGACCAATTTTAATGAATGGTCACATGACAAGGAGAAATAGACATTTAAAACAGCGCTCAGACTTCTCCAAGCTCTGCTAAATAATTCCAAGGGGAAAAAATATAAAAGAGTAAAGAGTACATTATGAAATCACTATACAACTTCAATTGTAATGATTATTTTTTATTGATACACTGTAATGGTACACATTTATGGGGTAAAATTTGATTTTTCAATACATATGTATGTTGTATGATGATCAGATCAGGAATTTAGCTTGATGATCACCTCATGCACTTGTCATTTCTTTGTGGTGAGGATATTCAATAGCCTCTCTTCTTCCACCTATTTTGTAATATACAGTGCCTTACTGGTTACCGTCTTCACCTGACTGTGCAATAAAACACCAGGTTTTATTCCTCCAATCTAATTGCTACTTTGTACCCTTTGATCAATCTCATTCCATCCTCCCCTCTCTCTATCCATCCTCTGTCTCTGGTAAACACTGTCCTACTCTCTACTTCTATATCAACTGTTTTTTCCCCTTTAGATTCCATGTTTGCATTAGCTCATGCAGTATTTGTTTTTTGTACCTGGCTTAATTCCCTTAACATAATGTCCTCCAGATTCATCCATGTTATTACAAATGACAGGACTTAATGTTTTATGGCTGAATAGTACTTTGTTGTATGTATATATAGTATATATACATATTGTATGTATATCTGTTTATATACATATATTGCTATATGTATTTTGTGTGTGTGTGTGTGTATGCCATATTTTCTGTATCCATTCATCCATTGTTGAACATGGGTTGATCCCATACTTTGGGTATTGTAAATAGTGCTACAATAAACATGGGAGTGCTGATATTTATTTGACATACAGATTATATTTCCTTTAGATATATGCCCAACAATGAGATTGCTGGATCCTATGGTAGCGATATTTTTCATTTTTTGAAGAACCTCCACACTTCTTTCCATAATGGCTGTGCCAATTTACAATCCCACCAACAGTGTGTAAGTGTTGCCTTTTCACCACATCCTCACTGACACTTGTTTCCTTTTTTACTATTATTATAGCCATTCTAACTGAAGTGAGGTGGATTTAATTGTGGTTTTGATTTGCATTTCCCTGAAAATTAATGTGTCAAGCACTTTTTTCATATTGGCCATTTGAATGTCTTATTTTGAGAAATGTCTGTAGATGTCTTTGGCTCATTTTAAAATGAGTCATTTGCGTGTTGTTGTTGTTTTTATTGTTGCTCCTATGTTCCCTGTACATTCTGGATATTAACCTTTTGTTGAATGTATAGTTTGCAAATACTTTCTCCCACTCTGCAGGTTGTCCCTTCACTTTGTTGCTGTCTTTTTTTGCAGTGCAAAGGTTTTTTATTTTGATGCAGTCCTGTTTGTCTATTTTTTCTTCGATGCCTGAGCTTTTAAGATTTAATTTAAAAGTTATTACCTAGGCCAATGTCATAAAGTGTTTATGCTATGTTTTCTTGTAGTAATTTCATAGCTTTGGGTTTTACATTTAAGTCCTTAATCATTTTGAGTTGATTTTTATATATATTGAGAGGTGAAGGTTTTGTCTCATTTTTGTGCATGCGAATATTCCATTTTCCAAGGAACATTCATTGAAGAGACTGTCTCTTCCCCAATGTGTATTTTTGGCACCTCTGTTGAAACTTAGTTGGATATAGGTGCATGAATTTATTTTTGAGTTCTCTATTCTGTTCTTTTTGTCTGTTTGTTTTTATGCCAAAACCATGCTATTTTGGTTACTACAGTTTTGTAATATATTTTAAAGTTAGGTAGTATGATACCACCAGCTGTTTTCTTTTTGTTCAGTATTGCTTTGGCTACTCAGGGTCCTTTGTGGTTCCAAACAAATTTTAGAATTGTGTTTTCTATTTCTGTGAAGAATGTCATTGGTATTTTGATAGGGACTGCATTATATCTGTAGATCACTTTGGGTAGTATAGCCATTTTAACAATGTTAATTCTTCCAATCCATGAACACAGAATATCTTACCATTTATTTGTGTCTTCAGTTTCTTTCCTCAATGTTTTATAATTTTCAGTCTAGGGATATTTCATCTCGTTAAGTTCATTCCTAGGGTTTTTTCTTTTTTTCTTTTTCTTTTTTTTTTTTTTTTAAGAGAGAGTCTCGCTCTAGGCTGGAGCTCAGTGGCGAGATCTCGGCTCACTGCAAGCTCTGCCTCCCAGATTCACTCCATTCTCCTGCCTCAGCCTCCAGAGTAGCTGGGACTACAGGGGGTTGCCACCATGCCCAGCTAATTTTTTGTATTTTTAGTACAGACAGGGTTTCACCGTGTTAGCCAGGATGGTCTCGATCTCCTGACCTCGTGATCTGCCCAGCCTCAGCCTCTCAAAGTGCTGGGATTACAGGCGTGAGCCACTGCGCCCGACCTATTCCTAGATATCTTATTTTTTGTGTGTGGCTATTGTAAATGGAATTGTTTTCTTAATTTTTTAAGGAAGAGTTTACTATTAATGTATGGAAACCCTAGTGAAATTTTCATGTCTATTCTGTATATTGCAGACTTACTTAGTTTATGTATTATCACAAACAATTTTTTGTTGGGGTTTTTAGGATTTTCTATATGTAAGATCATGTTTTCAGCAAACAGAGACAGATTTCCTCCTTTCAAATTTGGATGCCTTTCATTTCTCTCTGTTGCCTAATTCTTCTGTCTAGAATTTCTTGTCTATCGAATAGGAGTGGTGAAAGTGGGCATTTTTGTCTTATTCCTTATCTTAGCAGAAAAGTTTTCAGCAAAGAGGAGGAAAGCTGTGGGTTTATCATATATGGCCTTCCTTGTGTTGAGATACATATCTTCTGTGCCTAATTTCTTGAGTATTTTCATCAGGAAGGGATATTGAATTTTGTCAAATGGATTTTCTGCATCTATTGAAATGCTTTTTATTTTTGTCAATGTGAGTTTTCACATTTGCTGATTTTCATATGTTGCTTGGATAAGTCCCGCATGATTATAGTGAATGATCTTTTTGATGTGTTGTTGATTTGGTTTGCTTGTATTTTGTTGAGAATTTTGCATCTCTATGTTCATCAGGGATATTAGTCGGTAGTTTTCATTGAAAACTTTTTCTGGCTTTGGAATCAGGGTAATAATGCTGGCCTTATAAAATAAGTTTGGAAACACTCATTCCTGCTCAATTTTCTGTAATAATTTGAAGAACTTTGGTATTAGCTGTTTAAATGTTTGCTAGAATTCAGCAAGGGAAGCCATCAGGTTCTGGGTTTTTATTATTGATGGATGGATGGATGGATGGATGGATGGATGGATACATGGATAGATGGATAGATGGATGGATGGAAGACTTATTACTGATTCAGTTTCCTTACTTGTTCTTGATCTGATTCGATTTTCTATTTCTTCATAATTTAATGGTAGGTCGTGTTTGTCTAGGAATTTATCTGTTTATGTTCTCAAATTTGTTGGCATGTGCTTATTCATAATAATCTCTTATGATTCTTTATTTTTCTGTGACATCAGTTATAATGTCTCGTTTTACATGTCTTATTTTATTTATTTGAGTCTTTTTTTCTTGGTTAGTCTAGCTAACGGTTTGTTAATTTTGTTTATCTTTTGGAAAATCAATTCTGTTTTATTTGTCTCTTATTTTTTTTTTTAGTATATATTTCTTTTATTTCTGCTCAGATATTTATTCTTTCCTTCTGCTAATTTTGGGTTATTTTGTTCTTGTTTTCTAGTTCCTTAAGGAGCACGGTTAATTTTTTGTTTAAAATTGTTCTTATTTTTTGATGTAAGCATTTAGTGCTATGAACTTCCTTCTTAGAATTGCTTTTGCTATGATTCATACATTTTGGTGTGATGTTTTCTATTCTCACTTGTCTCAAGGGATTTTTAAATTTTCCTTTGAATTTATTCATTGACCCATTGGTTATTTAGAAGCATGTTGTTTAATTTTCATGTATTTGTCAGGTTTCCAAAATTTTTACTGTTGTTAATTTCTAGTTTTATACCACTGTGGTTTGAAAAGATACTTGATACTATGAACTGTATCTTCTTAAGTTTGTTAAGAGTTGTTTTGTGGCCTACCGTATGATCTATCCTGGAGAATGTTCCATGTGAAGTTGAGAAGAATGTGTATTCTGCATCTGTTGGATAGAACGTTCTCCAAATTTCTAAGACTAATTTGGTTTATGATGTAGCTTGTCTCATGTTTTGTTGTTGATTTTCTGTTTACATGACCTGTCCATTGTTGAGAGTGGAGTGTTGAAGTCCTCTGGTGTTATTATATTGCAATCTATCATTTCCTTTAGATCTAAAAATACTTGCTTTATATATTTGCATATTCCAGTGTTGGTGTATATATAATTGTTATATCCTTTAGTTTAATTGATCCCTTTATCTTTATATAATGTTTTTCTTTGCCTCTTTTTGCAGTTTTTTACTTAAAGTCTATTTTACCTCTTATAATTATGGCTACTTCTCACTTTTGGTCTCCATTTGCAAACAGTATCTTTTCCCATTCCCTCCATTTCATTTTTTGTTTTGTTCGTTTTGTTTTCAATGGTGAAGTGGGTTTCTTACATTCATTTTATAGTTAGGCCTCATTTTTTAATCCATCCAGCCACTCTATACTTCTGCTCACTTTTGGTTTCTCTTTGCAGGGAATATCTTTTAATATTTCTTTCCTTCTGCTAATTTTGGGTTTAGTTTGTTGTTGTTTTTCTAGTTCCTTAAATAGCATGGTTAGTTTTTGTTTAAAATCATTCCTACTTTTTTTATGTAAGCATTTAGTGCTGTGAGCTTCCTTTTTAGAATTGCTTTTGCTATGATTCATAGGGTTTAATGTGATGTTTTCTATTCTCATTTGTCTGAAGGGATTTTTAAATTTTCCTTTGAATTTATTCATTGACCCATTGGTTATTTAGAAGCATGTTGTTTAATTTTCATGTATTTGTCAGGTTTACATATAATTATGGCTACTTCTGCTCACTTTTGGTTTCTGCTTGCAGGGAATATCTTTTCCCATTCCTTCAATTTCATTTTTAAATTTTGTTTGTTTTTGTTTTTAATCATGAGGTAGGTTTCTTATAGTCAACATATAATTAGGCTCACTTTTCATCCATCCAGCCACTCTCTGTCCTTTTTTTTTTTTTTTTTTTTTTTTTTTTTTTTGAGATGGAGTTCTGCTCTTGTCACCCAGGCTGGAATGCAATGGCCTGATCTCAGCTCACTGCAACCTCCGCCTACCAGGTTCAAGCGATTCTCCAGCCCCAGCCTCCCAAGTAGCTGGGATTATAGGCACCCACCACCACTCCATGCTAATTGTTTATTTATTTATTATTTTTAGTAGAGACAGGGTTTCATCACATTGGCCAGGCTGGTCTCAAACTCCTGACCTCAGGTGATCCACCCACCTCGGCTTCCCAAAGTGCTGGGATTACAGGCAGGAGCCACAGCGTCCAGCCTCACTCTATAACTTTTAATTAGAAAGTGTAATCTATATTTATTCAAAGTTATTATTGATAAATACAGACTTACTTCTGTCATTTTATTAATTGTTTTCTGGTTGTTTTATAGAAGGTTTGTTCCTTTCTTTCTCTCTTTTTGTTTGCCTCTGTGTTTTGTTGGTTTTCTGTGATGCTAAGCTTTGTTTTCTCTTTCTTATTTGTTTATCTGCTATAATTTCTTTCTTTGTGATTACCATGAGGCTAACATAGAGTCTTGTAGATAAAATAGACTACTTCATGTTTATAGCAACTTAAATTTGGTAGTTTAAAAATATTATATAACTTTCCCCCCTACCCCCACAGTTTGATTGGAAAAAGGATACCTACCCTTGTCACTTCTGTTCAATATTGTTTAGGAAATCTTATCCATAGCAATGTCAAAAAAAATTTAATAAGCATGAATATCACTATTTTCAGAGAGCATGTTGATTGTATAGAAAATCCTAAGGAATCTATAAAACAATGGTGGTAAGTATTAGGTGAAATTCAGAAGGAAGCAGGGTAATATATTTTAATAGTTCAAATTATTTTAAATTTCAATTAATTCAATGTATAATATTTTTGGTTGATAAATTGTGCCTTAAATATATAAGAAGTCTTCACCTAAATTCAGATTAGGAAGAGTTTCTTCTAAATGTTTTATAGTTTCATATTTTACATATAGATCTTGATCAATTTTGATTCAATTTTTGCACAAGATGTGAGGTTTATATGAG
Source organism: Macaca thibetana thibetana (assembly GCF_024542745.1). Classification (NCBI taxonomy): domain Eukaryota; kingdom Metazoa; phylum Chordata; class Mammalia; order Primates; family Cercopithecidae; genus Macaca; species Macaca thibetana. Next base: position 78,649,371 of record NC_065589.1, on the reverse strand, counting down.
ACTTACGTTTTTATATATGGATTACCAATTGTGCTAACGTTATTTGTTGAAAATACTTTTTTCCATAGAATTTATTTTGCAACTGTGTCAAAAATTAAATGTATGGCCATATTTCTGCGGATCTATTTCTGAACTCTCTATTCTGTTTTATTGATTTTTTAAATCAATTTCTTTATCAATACAACACTGTCAATAGAGTAATCTTTCACATGTTTTGTTAAATATATTTCTTGGTATTTTATATCAACACTAGTATATATGAGTTTTTAAAATTTAATTTTCAAGTTAATTTTTTTATTTAAAAAATAATTCTTATTCAAGTGTCAGTTTATTTGCCCTCTCAAATGTAATTTACCACATGAATGTGGTAAAAATGATTGGATTCCGGTATAGATTTTAGTTAGAGCTGACAGGCTTGATGACATGTCTGAATTAAGGGAGTAGAGAAATGGAGGAGTAGTGGATGAAATCAACCTTTTTGGTCTCAGCAATAGGAAAATATGGCCTTCAACATTTGTGCTGTATGCTAAGAGAAACATAATATTTTTCAAAAATTGATGAACAAAATTTTTCCAAAGAGAACTATTTATAATAGCAATAAAAAGAACATAAGTAAATATCCAACAATATGAGAATGGTAAAAACTGTATGGCAAAAAAATATGGGAATAATATCTCAAAACAATATTATATAATTGTATAAAACTATAATTTGACATTTTTAATGATATGGAATGTGTTTATAAACTAAATTATCCACATAATGTTAACATTAAATAACTACAAAGACAGTGAAAGGATCACTGGCTTCCAGAGGGTAGAGGGGAAGGGAGGGATGAATAGGCAAAGCACAGATATTTAGGGCAGGAAACTCATCTTTAGAACACTGAAATGGTGCATACATGTCGTTATACATTTGTCAAAACCCAAAGAATATGCCAGGGTGACCCCTCATGTAAACTATGAACTTTGGGTGATAACGATATGTCAGTGTAAGTTCATGGACTGTAACAAATGTACCACTTTTGTGCAGGATGGTGATAGTGGGAGAGGCTGTACATAACAGGTGCAGAGAGTATAGAGGAAATTTCTATACCTTCTGCTCTAATTTTCTTTAAACATAAAACGTCCCTAAAAAATAAAGTATATTAAAAAATAACCACAATTACTTATGTTATAAATATATGTATGTATACATGTATGTGTACATATATATACACACACACACACACTCATGTGAGATAGAATCAAAATGTATCAAAATGTTAACAGTACTTATCTATAGTTGTCTGTATTTTACAAAATGATGAGATTTTTAAATTACACACATATAAACTTACTCTTATGACAGAGCACAATTAAAAATCCAGTTAGTATATAATGATTTAAATTAAATAAAATATGTATTTTTGTAACGCTATTGTTTACAAATTTCACAAAGGAGTGTGTATAGTTAACATATTGCCTTCTATTTAAAAATGGTCATATAATTCATATATTTGGGTAATTAACAAATTATATACACATATTTGGGGGCTGGAAGCTATACTTAGTATATGTGAGTCATTGTTTGCATAGTTAAAACTAAACAGATTTTTCTTAGTATTTAAAGGTCTTGTTAAGAAATCTGAGACACCCATATCTGTGTGATTTTCAGAGGTGTATCATAATTATTAATATTTTCATTAACTTGTTTTTTCTTTTGCAGGATATTTGTGATCAAACATGGAAATAAAAAAATCCTCTGTATTATATAATATTATTTTGCCTCCATAGTTTTATAAACAATTGTGCATCTTACTTGCTTATGTGAAAATATATTATCAAGTTAAAAAATAAAAACATCAATGATCTGGTTGGTTTGGCAGAATATTTTCACTACATTCGCAGATGGCACATGCATAGAGCATTCCAGATTAGCCAATGGAATATGGCCAAGTGTGTTAATTTTGGAAGGCTTAGTTCACCAGGTTGCTTTGAAAATTAAATGAGAACATTCATATGCAACTCCTGAGAAACCTTCACAGCACAGCGGCACATGAATGTTACTTAAATAATGATGTTGACAATGGAAATCACAGCACTGCTTAAGATCAATGTTAAATTGAATAGCAAAAAAATAAAATAAAATAATTGAGCACCAATTGAATTAAAGATTCCTGGTGCAGATTGTGGCAAAGAGCCAAAATTATGCCATCTCCTAACATCAGAATCTTGTCATTCAAAAGCAGACATAAGATATGCACATACATAGAAAAATTAAATATAAAGTTGTATACCTCTAAAAATGTACATTGGCACAAATGGGAAGATAAACAGAAAGGTAATTATGAGATTGTCTTTAATCAGCAAAGTCTATAATGTGGTCATATTCCATGCAAAATGGTATTCATCATGAGGAGGAAGACTCTAGGTTGTCCACTGCGGGGAATTTGTTCTTTCCCTTCTATCATTTTTTTTAAACGTCTGAATTTTAATCTTAGAGGAGAATTTATTTGTGATAGTTCAAGTAGATAAGTTTCTTTGAGAGCAACTTTTGTGGATACTGGGAAAAATGCGTTAGAGAAACTGATACCTTATTTCTTTAAAGCTTCTTAACATAGTATTAATGCTGTCCCATAAACAGATTTATCCAGGCAGTTTTAAATCTGTGTGTGCTTACTCACACAATGGGTTCACAAAGTTTGCATATGCTATTTATTTAAATATATTTGGGTATGTTTTAAAAATAGGCTGGAAAACTTCATAAGACCTATTTCCCTAAACATTTCCATTCTTTCTTTCTTTCTTTCTTTTTTTTTTTTTTTTTTTTTTTTGAGACGGGGTCTCGCTCTGTCACCCAGGCTGGAGTGCAGTGGCCGGATCTCAGCTCACTGCAAGCTCCGCCTCCCGGGTTCACACCATTCTCCTGCCTTAGCCTCCGGAGTAGCTGGGACTACAGGCGCCCGCCCCCTCGCCCGGCTAGTTTTTTGTATTTTTTAGTAGAGACGGGGTTTCACCGGGTTCGCCAGGATGGTCTCAATCTCCTGACCTCGTGATCCGCCCGTCTCGGCCTCCCAAAGTGCTGGGATTACAGGCTTGAGCAAACTTTGATAGATAAACTCTTGGAACTTTTTTAAAAAAACTAGAAAGTCAAATGTTTGATATCTTTTTATTGAAATGAAACAACTGAAACACATTTAGCCAGTATGTGGTGGACCTTGGCCAACTGAGACCTAGAAGTTACTAGAATAGCAAATTAGTATCCACATATGTTGTCTAATATGGAGGTACCTCATCATTTTAGCAAGAGTTATTTCCTGTATGAGTAATGACAGTAAACCTCTCTTTATGTGGCACATATACACCATGGAATACTATGCAGCCATAAAAAAGGATGAGTTTGTGTCCTTTGTAGGGACATGGATGCAGCTGGGAACCATCATTCTCAGCAAACTATTGCAAGAACAGAAAACCAAACACCACTCATAGGTGGGAACTGAACAATTACATCACCTGGACTCGGGAAGGGGAACATCACACACCGGAGCCTATTATGGGGAGGGTTGGGGGGAGGGATGGCATTGGGAGTTATACCTGATGTAAATGACGAGTTGATGGGTGCTGACGAGTTGATGGGTGCAGCACACCAACATGGCACAAGTATACATATGTAACAAACCTGCACATTGTGCACATGTACCCTAGAACTTAAAGTATAATTTTAAAAAATTAAAAATAAATAAAAAATAAATCAAGTCTACTAGAGCTTCTCCAGATAACTCACAAATTTAAGTTTAAGAAATTTAAAGAAAGAAGAAAAGAAAGAAGGAAAGAAGGAAAGAAGGAAGGAAGGAAGGAAGGAAGGAAGGAAGGAAGGAAGGAAGGAAGGAGGAAGGGAGGGAGGGAGGTGGAAGTGAGGGAGGGAGGGAGGGGGTAGGGAGGGAGGAAGAAAGGGAGGAAGGAAGGAAGGGGGAAGGGAGGGAGGAAGGAAGGAAGGAGCCAGGGAGGGAGGCAGGGAGGGAGAATGGAAGGGAGGGAGGGAAGGAGAGAGAGGTGAAGGCAAGCAGGCAAAGAGAAACATGCTTATGCAGATCTGGATGTGTGCCCTTAATCATCCGCTTACTGACTGTGCCATATGTTAGCCACTTTACTTAAGATGTTTGGGGCACAGAATTCATTAGAGATAAAGTCCACAGGATAATTACAGGAAATTGAAATCAATTGAATACTGAGTTTTAAGTCCCAGGAATCCTTTAAAATATCCAGCTGCTATAGGGTAAATTCAGAGAATGGTTACCACCTTATAAAAGAAACAGGTTATTTTTTTTCCATAAGGGGACTTGTTTATAAGATGAAAATCTTTTCCATTGATGTAAGTATAGGAATGATATATTAACTCCAAATATTCTTCAAATATGTAAAAGATGGTAGCTGAATTTGAAACCTAATCAAAAATTAAGAATATATATATATGTAGATATATAACACTTACATTATATGTGCTTATTTCCCTTGATGCTGGTGGTTGCTTAGCTAGTTTTTGCCCTACCTATGTGGCAGTAATTATAGTTTAGGAACAGAAATTGAACATTTCACAACGTTAATACTTATGTCTACTACAGATAATGTTGCCACGGGAGTCATTTCCTTCTTTGTTTCTGTAAGAAAGGGACAATAATACTTATCTTTCTCACAAGGGTGCTGTAATATTAAATACTAATGCCGGTGATTTCTACAGGCAGAGTTTTATTAGGAACATAACCAAATGATCTTAGACATGAAGAAAAAAATCATAAATTTTTTATCTTGCAAACTTAGTAACCAAATTATCTTCTATGTGTTCATGATTGTCAATATTCTCTTACAATTGTATAGCTTTTCTGAGAGCTTTTTTAAAAAATTGTATATATTAAAAGCCAATAACATCTCTTAAAATGAAAAACGGGTGAAAATAGTATTGTCTGGTTGAGAGGAGCCTTATGCATACTTGTGTTGGATTCTTCAATCTTCAAAGGAGGTCGTTCATATAAATTCAGTAAAGACAGTAATGTGTGAATCTGATACTACCCTGACCCCTATCCACCTTAGAAAGCAACTCTAACATCTCAAACAGTAAAATTCAGACCAAAAGGTACCTCTCTTGCTGCCAAACAGATAGATAGCCTATATCTGAACTCAATTTACAAAACAGGGCCATCACTATATGTTAGCCACTTTAATAGATTCAAGTTTATTTTCAGAATATACATCTACCTTCAGCAGAGAGTAAAGCAATTCAAGACTAAGACAAAAGTGCTGACAGGCCAATAAGACAAAGAAAAGAAGGCGACAATTAACCTACAGCGACAGGCTTAAAAAAAAGTATAATGAATCCATTTATCCATCTTCAAATACTGTTTCTGTAGGACTATTTCTCCTCCTCCAAAAACTTCTAGATATAGTAGATATAGTCATGCACTGCATGTTGTAGAAAGCTGTCAGTAGTTCTGACATAGTCACCTCAAGGTCTAATCCTATTATATTAGATGAAAAAAATTCAAGGATGCTCACAAAATCGGCTCTTCTTAAGAAACATCAAGAAATACATAAAGTACTTTAGGTGCTTTGCCCCTAAGTGTTGCTAGAACAGTAGCAGGCTACAAACAATCTGTGAACCTAGAGATGGCAGTAAACAGGATTGCTTTCAGTTTATGAGCTGTTAAGCCCGTTTCATAAAGTAGTTCATGGTGACTGACAGTTAAAACATTGGAGCATTCACTAGTTCCCGTGTTATGTGCCAAGTGACACAAGGCCATGAAAAATGATGGTACTAGGAGAAAAATCTTACAACAAATGCTCTTCTTGCACAGCCACCTATAGGAAAGATGAACAAAAGGTAGAGAAATAGTTCAAAGCTATAAACTTCTCCAAAAGCAAAGTCTCAGACTACTGAAACCACAGTAAATAATTATGCAGAAAAAACAATTTCCACTGACAACCCAGCATTGTTAATATTATAGCATTATCTAGAGCAGTGTGGGTGGAAGAGCTGACAGAGAGATTGAAGTTAACTTTATTCTAAATGACTTATACTCAAAATTGTAATGCTGATTAACTCAGTTAGTTTTTATGAAGATTCATTCTGTATATTGGTAAATTTGCACATAATATTATGTTTTATGGTACAAATATCTATGTAATCCATGTCATAAGCACATACATTCTGAACTTGAGTCCAGATTGTTGATTAAGCATAGAATACACATTCTAATTTCCCCCGTACTCAAAACTAATTAAAATGTTTGATAACATATAAATAAATTAATAAAGGGAAATAAATTTCTAAGTGCCAGAATCAGAAAAGGAATTCTCAAAAGGAATAAATCAATCTGAATGGCTTTGGAATATCAGGATTAGGCAGAGGCCAAGGTGCTTGGGTTTCTAATGCAGTTACAAAGAAGAAGCAAAAACTACAGTCTACATAGCAGGGATGCAGAAGTGGGATTGTATATCTGACATCAGGCTGGGGCTAAAAGTTACTGCTGGATCAAGTTACAAACCTGGACTGTAGGAAGAAAAATTCCATAAACTAGAAACCCAAATTTGCATTTTGAGGGTGCTGAGCCTGAATTCATGATGGTCACATAAAAACAAACCTGCTTAAAAGCAAAATAAGCCTAATGAGGCCAAGAAGAAGCAAGAGCAAAACACTACCCAGAGAGGCCTCCACATCTCAAGATGAAAACATTCTCATTTATAGTAATTCCCATAGAAGATGAACTCACAGAAACAATTACAAAACATATGAGGAATGCTATTTCCAAAGAAGAGAAGATATACTTGAAGAATAACTTAATAGATCCACTGAACTTTAACATAATAATCCTCAAATATAGAAAGGAAGGAATAGCACCCATGTACCAGAAATAAGAAACTATGCAGTAAAGTAAGGATATAGAAAAAAGTAAGAGTCTTAGTTAATAAAAGACATAGTCATTTTTACTTTAAAAGTCTGTAGATATGACCAAATAGTAGATGGGCCATCTATTATTCCATTTTCATACTGCTATAAAGAACTACCTGAGACTAGGTAATTTATGAAGAAAAGAAGTTTAATTGACTCACCGTTCTGCATGACTGGAGGGTCCTGGGGAAACTTACAATCATGGCAGAAGGTAAAAGGGAATCAAGGCACGTCTTACATGGCAGCAGGGGAGAGAGAGAGCAAGTAGGGCTATGCCACACTTTTTAACCATCAGATCTCATGGGAACAGCATGGGGGAAACTACCCTCATGATTCAATCACTTCCCACCAGATCCCTCCCTCAACAAGTGGGGGTTACAATTTGAGATGAGATGTGGGTGGGGACACAGAGCCAAACATATCTGGGCACAACTGAATAAAACCTACAAAGAAACTTAGATTCCCACACAATAATAGTGGGAGACTTTAACATCCCACTGTCAATATTAGACAGATCAACAAGACAGAAAATAACAATGATATTCAGGACTGGAACTCAGCTCTGGACCAAGAGGACCTAATAAACATCTACAGAACTCATTACCCCAAATCAACAGAATATACATCATTCTTAGTACCACATTGCACTTATTCTAAAATTGACCACATAATTGGAAGTAAAACACTCCTCAGCAAATGCAAAAGAACGGAAATAATAACAAACAATCTCTCAGACCACAGTGCAATCAAATTAGAACTCAGGATTAAAAAACTCACTCAAAACTGCACAACTACATGGAAACTGAACAACCTGCTCCTGAATGACTGCTGGGTAAATAACAAAATAAAGGCAGAAATAAATAAGTTCTTTGAAACCAATGAGAACAATGACACAATTATCCAGAATATCTGGGACACAGCATACCAGAATCTCTGGGACACAGCTAAAGCAGTGTTTAGAGGGAAATTTATAGCACTAAATGCCCACAGAAGAAAGCAGGAAAGATTAAAATTAACATCACAATTAAAAGAACTAGAGAAACAAGAGCAAACAATTTCAAAAGCTAGCAGAAGACAAGAAATAACTAAGATTAAAGCAGAACTGAAGAAGATGGAGACACACACACACACACAAAAAAAAAACCCTCAAAAAAGTCAATGAATCCAGGAGCTGGTTTTTTGAAAAGATTAACAAAATATATAGACCACTAGCCAGACTATTAAAGAAGAAAAGAGAGAAGAATCAAATAGACACAATAATAAATGACAAAGGGGATATCACCACTGATCCCACAGAAATACAAACTACCATCAGAGAATACTGTAAACACCTCTACACAAATAAACTAGAAAATCTAGAAGAAATTGATAAATTCCTGGACACATATACCCTCCCAAGACTAAACCAGGAAGAAATCAAATCCCTGAATAGACCAATAACAAGTTCTAAAATTAAGGCAGTAATTAATAGCCTACCAACCAAAAAAAGTGCAGAACTAGATGGATTCACAGCTGAATTCTACCAGAGGTATAAAGAGGACCTGGTACCATTCCTTCTGAAACTATCCCAAACAATAGAAAAAGAGCCACTCCTCCCTAACTCATTTTATGAGGTCAGCATCATCCTGATACCAAAACCTGGCAGAGACACAACAAAAAAAGAAAATTTCAGGCCAATATCCCTGATGAACATCGATATGAAAATTCCTAATAAAATACTAGCAGACCAAATCCAGCAGCACATCAAAAAGCTTATCCACTATGATCAGTTGGCTTCATCCCTAGGATGAAAGGCTGGTTCAACATATGCAAATCAATAAATGTAATCCATCACATAAACAGAACCAAAGACAAAAACCACATGATTATCTCAATAGATGCAGAAAAGGCCTTTGATATAATTTAACACTCCTTCATGCTAAAAACTCTCAATAAACTAGGTATTGATGGAACGTATCTCAAAATAATAAGAACTATTTATAACAAACCCAGAGCCAATATCACACTGAATGGGCAAAAGCTGGAAGCATTCTCTTTGAAAACCGGCACAAGACAAGGATGCCATCTCTCACCACTCCTATTCAACACGGTATTGTAAGTTCTGGCCAGGGCCATCGGTCAAGAGAAGGAAATAAACAGTATTCAAATAGGAAGAGAGGAAGTCAAATTGTCTCTGCTTGCAGATGACATGATTATATATTTAGAAAACACCATCCTATCAGCCCCAAATCTCCTTAAGCTGATAAGCAACTTCAAATTTCAGTAAAGTCTCAGGATACAAAATCAACGTGCAAAAATCACAAGCATTCCTATACACCAATAATAGACAAACAGAGAGCCAAATCATGAGTGAACTCCCATTCACAATTGCTACGAAGAGAATAAAATACCTAGGAACACAATTTACAAGAGATGTGAAGGACTTCTTCAAGGAGAACTACAAAACACTACTCAAGGAAATAAGAGAGGACACAAACAAATGGAAAAACATTCCAAGCTCATGGATAGGAAGACGCAATATTGTGAAAATGGCCATATTGCCCAAAGTAATTTATAGACTCAGTGCTATCCCCATCAAGCTACCATTGACTTTCTTCACAGAATTAGAAAAATCAACTTTAAATTTCATATGGAACCAAAAAAGAGTCCGTATAGCCAAGACAATCCTAAGCAAAAAGAACAAAGCTGGAGGCATCACACTACCTTACTTCAAAGTATACTACAAGACTATAATAACCAAAACAGCATGTTGCTTATACCAAAACAGATATATAGACCAATGGAACAGAAGAGAGGCCTCAGGAGTAACGCTGCACATCTACAACAATCTGATCTTTGACAAACCTGAAAAAACAAGCAATGAGGAAAAATGATTCCCTATTTAATACATGGTTTTGGGAAAACTGGGTAGCCATATGCAGAAAACTGAAACTGGACCCCTTCCTTACACCTTGCACAAAAATTAACTCAAGATGGATTAAAGACTTAAACGTGAGACCTAAAAACATAAAAACCCTAGAAGAAAACCTAGGCAATACCATTCAGGACATAGGCATGCACAAAGACTTTATGACTAAAACAACAAAAGCAATGGCAACAAAAGCCAAAATTGACAAATGGGATCTAATTAAACTAAAGCGCTTCTGCAGAGCAAAAGAAACTATCATCAGTATGAACAAGCAAGCTACAGAATGGGAGAAAATTTTTGAAATCTATCAATCTGACAAAGGACTAATATCTGGAATCTACAAGGAACGTCAACAAATTTACAAGAAAAAAACAACCCTATTAAAAGTGGGCAAAGGATATGAACAGAAACTTCTCAAAAGAAGACATATATGCAGTCAACAAACATGAAAAAAGTTCATCATCACTGGTCATTAGAGAAATGCAAATCAAAACCACAACAAGATACCATCTCATGCCAGTTAGAATGGCAATCATTAAAAAGTCAGTAAACAACAGATGCTGGAGAGGATGTGGAGAAATAGGAACGCTTTTACACTGTTGGTGGGAGTGTTAAATAGTTCAACTACTGTGGAAGACAGTGTGGCGATTCCTCAAGGATCTAACCGGAAACACCATTTGACCCAGCAATCCCATTAGTGGGTATATATCCAAAGGATTATAAATCATTTTACTATAAAGACACAGACACATATATTACAGCACTATTCACAATAGCAAAGACTTGAAACCACCCCAAATGTCCATCAATGATAAACTGGATAAAGAAAATGTGGCACATATAGAACATGGAATACTATGCAACTATAAAAAAGGATGAGTTCATGCCCTTTGCAGGGACATGGATGAAGCTGGAAACCACCATTCTCAGCAAACTAACACAGAAACAGACAACCAAACACCGCATGTTCTCACTCATAAGTGGGAGTTGAACAATGAGAACACATGGACACACAGAGGGTAACATCACACACAGGGGCCTGTTGGGGGGTGGGCAGCTAGGTGAGGATAGCATTAGGAGAAATTCCTAATGTAGATGACAGGTTGACGGATGCAGCAATCCACCATGGCACGTAAATATATGTAACAAACTTGCACATTCCGCACATGTACACCAAAACTTGAAGTATTAAAAAAAATGAATTAGCAAATTAAGAAAGAATGATGGAAATCTTTCAGAATACAGCACACAGAGATAAAGAGGTAGTAAAACAGATAGAAATTATGTAACACATAAATGGCACAGAAGCTCTGGAATCCATCTATTAAAATAGCAGAGAAGGAATATTGAAAAAGAGACTGGCAGAGACATAGCCAGCAATCAAAAGACTCATGTGTCCTCCAACTGAAATGTTACATCAAGTGATAAGGTCAATTAAGAAAAAAAGTCATATGTAGGCACAGCATAACAAAATTGTAGAACCAAGTATAAGGTAAAAATTCTAAAAGCCACTAAGGAAAATTATATGTAGCATGTATATATAAATGGTAATTAAATGATAAAAGCCTCCTATAACTTGGGCCTCCCAATCCCTTCTCTCCTGAGTTTCATAATTCAACTCACAGTACTTAGCATATAGTCATACTCGTGGCTATGATTTGTTACATCACAGGATAAAAAGCAAAATGAGCAATAGAAAAGACTCATGAGGTAAATCCAGAAGCAGTAACCAGTAAATCCAGTAACCAGGAGCAAGCTTCCATGAATCCTTTCCCAGGGGAGTCACACAGGATTCACTCGATTACATTAGCAACAAGATATGACAACATGTGTGAACTGTTGTCTATCAGAGGATCTAATTAGAGACTCCATGTCCAGAGTTTTTGTTGAGGGTTGGTCATATAGGCAACCTCTGCCTAGCATGTGCCAAAATTCCAGATTCCCAGATGGAAATCAGGTATTCAACTTAAAGCACATTGTTTGTACAACCAGTTTAGGTACAATGAGTTATTCTTACCATTCTTACCAGGAAATGGTGGAAACACTCCCAAATCCAAGTTCTGGAATGCCAGCTGGGCCAACCTTGTAAGGAGGCCTTCCTCAGGATAGCAATCTCTGGCCTGCTGTGTTCTTTTCTGCATATTTTCTTATTACCAGGAGGTGATACTGAAAGACAATAGAGAGTAATTCTGTTCTGCTATCCCTTTTCCAACATTAAGCAGTTATATAAATAAAAGAAAAAAAATGACAGAAAACTATATACATTCTCTTCAACAGTATTTATTTCTGACTTTTTCTAATACCCTTTACACACTGTAGATGGTCTCACTCATGCCCATGACTTTAATTAGCATCTCTATGTTGATTGGTCCATAAACTGTCATCCCAATCTCTTGTCCTTAATGAGTTCTAGACCAAGATATTCAATGTGCTTTGAAAATGTCTACATGCATATCCCAAAGGGTACCTCACACCCAATTACCCCTCAGTTTGTATCACTCTGATTTAAAAACAAAAACAATTTTTAAACTTTACATTCTATATAGGAATATCACCAATCACACAATCTAGAAATCACATTTAAAAAATCTAAGAAAATCTACATTCCCAAAAGTTCTTAGAACAAATGAATAAGTTCAGCAAGATCTCAGTATATAAGCACATAAAAGTTAATCATGTTCCTATATATCAGCAATAAACATTTGGAATTTGAAGGAAATATGTAGTAGCAACAAAAAAATTAATCACTTATATATAAACTTAACCAAATTCATGCATAATCTGTATGCTAAAAACTACAAAACACCGATGGAAAAAAATAATGAATATCTAAATACGTGGAGAAATATATTATTTTCTTCTATTAAAAGATTCAATATTGTTAAAATGTCATGTATCCCCAATTTGATCTATATAGTCAAAGCAACACCAATCAAAATCACAGCAAGTATTTCATAGATATCAACAAACTGATTGTAAAATGTATTTGGAAAAACAAAGGTATTAGAGTAGACAAAATTAATGTGATATAGAAAAATCCATTAAAAGGATTCGCATTATCCACTTTCAAGACTTTCTACAAACTTACTAGGAATTTTAAATGGTATGACATTGGGAAAGGATAGAAACATACATCAGTGGTATATAATACAGACCTCAGAAACAAATACACTAATAAAGTTAACTGACATGAAAAAGTACAAAGGTGTCTGGGTGCGGTGGCTCACGCCTGTAATCCCAGCATTTTGGGAAGCCAAGGTGGGTGGATCACTTGAGGTCAGGAGTTTGAAACCAGATTGGCCAACAAGGTGAAACCCTGTCTCTACTAAAAATGCAAAAAATTTAGCTGGGCGTGGTGGCAAGCACTTGTAATCCCAGCTACTCCGGAGGCTGAGGCAGGAGAATCGCTTCTACCCGGGAGGCAGAAGTTTCAGTGAGCTGAGACCGTGCCATTGCGCTCCAGTCTGGGCAACAAGAGCAAAACTCTGTCTCAAAAAAAAAAAAGAGTACCAAGGTCATTCAAAGTTTTATCATTTCAATGAATGGTGCTGAAGCAATTGGACCTTCACATGTAAAATAAAATAAGTCTTGACACATATCCTCACATCTCATTAAAAAATTTACACAATATAAAACTATGAAACATCTAGAAGAAAACCTGATAACCTGCATGATCTTGATTGATGAGGCTTCTGATACAAAAATCGCCAAAAACCATGATCAATAAAATAATTGATAAACTGATTATCAAAATTAAAAATCATATTCTGTTAAGAGAATGAAAAGACAAGCCATAGATTGGTAGAAATATTCTCAGATCAGATATATGACAAAGGATTTTTATCTAGAATATGCAAAGAACTTCTAAAGCTCAACAATAATTTACAAACACTCAATTAAAACACTGGGTAATAGATTTGACTGGAAACACAAATACATTTCCAGAATGGCAAGACAAGAAGCTCTAAAGACTCCTTCCCAGTAAAATAAGCAAAACTGGTAAAAAAGTATTCAGAAACAATCACTTAAAGTCTCTGGAGGTTGTCATGGGGCACACAGCAAATGAAGAAACATTTGTTCAAGGAAATTTGCTAAAACTTAATAAGAACAGCAAAAGTCTGTTGTACTTGAACTATGACCCACTTCTTCCCTCCAACTCCCAACTCAGCATGACCAAAATTTAACTCTGGGAATGCCCAGCAAGGAACACAGAGATCTCCTCCCCGCAGGTTTAACTCAAGGATTACAATATCTCCCCAGGAGGTGTGGGCCAAGAGTTGCTCAGAGATTTTTTACTAAGAGGAGAGGCAGTCCACAAAAACAAAGAGCTCCAAAGCTCTTGCCAAAGAACTAACCTTATTTGAAATAGAGTGTGGGAAAATTCAAATTTCTCAAAAACAATGAATATGGAGTAATGAGCAATTAGGAAGATGGTAGCTTTATGAGAGCAACAAACTAAACCATAGGCCAGTTAATTTACCAGAGAGAACCAAGGAAAGAGAAAGCTAAGAGCTCTCCTGAGGTTTAGACCAGGAGATTTAGATCAGACTATGGAGCAATTTAAACTCTAGGACACTGTTGAAAACAACAGAGAAATCAATGGGTAATTAGTGGAGTTTAACTGGTAGGTATAAAATCAACAAAGTCAAAATCTCAATTTAGTGATTAGGGATGCTCCCAGGATAAATATACATATGGCTAAGAAGTAACATCAGAAGTTTCACAATGTAAGAGAAATAGACATTACTAAAATTGACTGGCCAAGTAACTAAACAAATAAATAAGCAAGTAACAACATTGGCCAGAGTGGCTGGATAAGAATAAGTATCCAATCTTGCTACAATATATCATTTTAAATGTTCAGCCTCCACAAAAAATTTAAGAGATATGCACACAAAAAGTATAGAAAAATATAATTTAAACACCAGAAATACATAGCAGGGAAAAGAAATTATCTATAAGATGGCCTGGATATTAGATTTAACAAAGACCTCAATGCGATCATTGTAAACATGTTAAAAAAAAAAAAAAAAAAAAAAAAAAAAGGGAAACCTACCTAAAGAAGTAAAGTATGATGACAATGTCTCAGCAAATATATAATATCTATAAAGACATAGAAACTATTTTTAAGAAAAGAAAATGGAAATTCTACAGTTAAAGGCACAATAACTGAAATGAAAATTGAATAGAGGGTCCCTACAGAATATTTGAGCTGTCAAGAGAAAGATTAACAAGGTTAAAGGTAGGTCAGCAAAGATTATGTAATCTGAGGAAGAGAGAGAAGAACAGTAAGTAAAAATAAACAGACCCTCAGAGGAATAGAAGACATTAGGACACCAATAACTGTACAAACGCATGACAAGAGAGGAAAATTATAGACCAATATTTCTTGTGAATGTGAGCACAAAATCCCTCAAAAAAATACTAGCAAACTGATTTCAGCAATATGTACAAAGGATTACACACCAGACCAAGTGGGATTTATTTCAGTAATGCAAGGTTAGTTTAACATCAGAAAATCACCTCATGTAATATACCATATAACAGAAGAAAAGACAAAGCCTCTTGATCATCTCAAATACATGCTGTGGCTAGAATGTGTACCTCACATTTCATGTTTTGAAACGTGATCCCCCAATTCATATGTTGATTAGAGGATGGGACCTTAGAGAGGTAATTAGGATTAGACAAGGTAATCGGTTTTGGATCCCTATAGTGGGACTGAAGGCTTTTTAACAAGAGGAAGAAAGCTGACACTCATCCTTTTTCTCTTACCAAATGAAACCTTCCAGATGTGGCCCCTCAACCTTGGAGTTCTCAACCTTCAGAATTGTAAGGAATACAGTTTTTGTCTTTATAAATTACCAAATCGATGGTATTATGTTATAGCAACAGAAAATGGACTAAGACAATGTAAAAAAAGCATTTTATAAAATCCAACATTCCTTCACAATAAAGGCACTCGACAAACCAGTAATAGAATTTCCTAAACATGATGATGAACATCTACAAAAACCCTACAGCCAAAATTATAAATGGCGCTGTAAATTGTAATACTGTTTTCCTCAGAATTGTGAATAGACAAGAATGTCTGCTTTCAACATTTTTATTCAATATTTTTCTGGCAGTTCTAGACATGGTAATTAGACAAGAAAATGTAATTAAAACATTCAAATTGAAAAAGAAGTAAAACTATATTTGTATGTTACATAATTTTACAGGCAAAAAATCCTAAGCAATCTTCTAGAAAGCTATTAGAAATCAGAAATGAGTTCAACAAATTTCAGGGTACAAAATCAATATAAAAATTAAATACATTTATTTACAGTAGCAAGCCATAATCAAAACATTAGATTTACATTTATAAGCGCATCAAACATAATAAAAGTTACCATACATTTTTATAATACTCCAAAACTTATGCTCTAAAAACTACAAAACAAGGTTTTATTAAAGACCTAAATAAATGGAAAGACATGGTATCTTCATCCATTCAAAAGATTTAAAATCATTAAGATGTAAATATTCCCCAAATTTATCTTCAGATTCAACAGAATCCCTATCAAAATCTCAGTTTGCTTTGTTGCAAGCTGACAAGAAAATTGATAAGCTCATGCTAAAATTCATATGTAAATGCAAGGGACTCAGAGTAGCTGGAACTGTCTTCAAAAAGAAGAATGAAGTTGGAAGAATCACCCTTCTTGATTTCATAATGTACTGCAAGATACAATAATCAAGACTGTATAGTAAGCCATTAAGAAAAGGATGTAGTACAGTGTAGTACAGTATAAGAAGACTTCAATAAAATGGAATTGAGAATCCAAAAGTCAATCCTAACATTTATAGTCAATTGATTTCAGCAAGGGAGCCAAGACATTTCAATGTAGAAAAAAGTCTTCTCAATCAATAGTGCTGGGACAACTGGATATCCAAAAGAATGATGAATATGCAGAATAATACAGAATTCCATATAAAATAACTGAAAATAAATCATAGACATAAATGGAAGAGCTGAAACTATAACATATTTGGTAGAAAACATAGGCCTAAATCATCATGACCTTGGAGTAGACAATGGTTTCTTAAACATGACATTAAAAGGATAAGCAACAAAAATTAACAAATACTTTGGAATTCATCAAACTTTGAGGCATTTTTTCTTCAACAAACACTGTCAAGAAAGTGAAATGACAAAACACAGAATGAGAGAAGTTATTTGTAAATTATATATCTGTGTAAGACTTGTATATAAAATAAATAAAGAGCTTTTGCCATTCAATAATAAAAAAGACAACCCAATTTTTTAAATGAGCAAAGGGTCTGAATAGACATTTATTGAAAGAAGATATACAAATGGCCAATACATAGGAAAACATAGTCAACATAGTTAGCTGTCTGTTAAATGCAAATCAATATAATGGAATATTAGTTGACTGCAAAAAAATGCATCGCTGATATATGCTACAATATATATGAACTTTAAAACTGTTATGCTAAGTGAAAGAAGCCAATCACAGAAATCACATATTATGTGATTTCATTTAAATGAAATGTCATAATATACAAATCAATAGAGGCAAAAAGCAGATAAATAACTACATAGGGCTGGGATGTTCAGGAGAATTGGTGGGTAACTGCCAAAAGATATTATATTTCTTTTTAATATGACAATAAATTGTGTAGGTAATTTCACAACTAAATATACAAAAACATTAAGTTGTACATTTTAAATAGGTGAATTTTACGGTATATGATTATACTCAATAAAACTTTTAACCTACCAAAATTTTGAACAGATGTTCTGCCAAAGGTATTTGGATAGGAAATAAGCATAAGAAAAAACATACTCTGTATATTTGTCATTTACAAAATGCAAACTCAAACCACAGTAAAATATCACTGCATATCTATTAGAATGATAAACAAACAGAAAGAAGCAATACCAAATCTTGGCAAGATTGCAGAGCTACAGCAACTTTTATTTATTGTTAATGAGAATGTGACATGGTACTGCTACTTTAGAAAATAGTTTGGTGAATTTTTTAATAAATTTAAACATATACTTACCATATAGCCAAAAAATCACACTCCCAGATATTTACCCAACTGAATGGAAAACTTGGTTTCACACAAAATTATGTATGTGAATATTTATAGCATCATTATTCATAACATGAAAAACTAGATATTAACAAAATGTCCTATGGTAGGTGAATGGATAAACAAACTGTCATATTTATATAACATAATACTACTCATCAATAACAAATAAAGAAGCTATGGATTGATGCAACAATATAGATGAATTTTAAATGCATTTTTTCAAATGAAAAAAGCTAGATGCAATAGACCACATATTGCATAATACCATTTATAGGACATTATAAAACAAGATAAAATTATGAAGATAGAAACAAATCAGTGTTGGTCAGAGTTTGAGGATAGACGAGGTATTGAAAACAAGGGGCTTTCCATTGGAACTTTTAGGACTATTGACTGGTTCTGTATGGTACTGAGTAAAACATCAGACTGTGAAGCTGTCAAAACCCACAGAACTGTGATCTTTACTATATGCAAATTTAAATAACATCAATCAGAATTTAAGGGTTCCCAAGATGGAATACAATCTGTGACAAATAAATCTAGCTGTATTGTAATTTATGAAATAACCGTACTAAGAAGGAAGAGAAAAATAACATGATGTAAGTAACTTTTGGAAAATGTAAACATTGCCGAAAAAAATTAACGATGTGGATAAACAGAAAGACGTTCTGTGATCATGAACTGAAAGACTTAATATTGTTAAGATAGTAATGTTCCTTAAACTAATTTGTTGATTTAACAGGATTTTTATAAAACTCTCAGGTAAATTTTTTACAGAAATTGAAAAGATAATCTTGAAATTCATATGGAAATGCAAAAAATACAGAATGGCCAAAACAATTTTAAAAAAGATTATAAAATTGAGAACTTCTTGATTTCCATACTGACTTCAAAGCAACAGTAATCAAGATAATGTGGTACTAGCATAAGGATAGACATATAAATTAATGGACTAGAATAGAGAACCCAAAAATAAATATTTCAGTTTATAGTCAATCAACTTTCAACAAAGGTGGTATGACAATTCAAAGGGAAAAAGTAATCTTTTCAATAAATAGTGCTAGAACAACTACATACATGTGAAAGAATGAAGTGAGACACCTGCCTCATTCTATATGTTAACTCAAAATGGATCACAGACATAAATGTAAGAGATATTGCTTTAAAACTTTCAGGAAGAAAAGATAGGATTCAATATTGATGACCTTGGAATAGGCAATAATTTCTAAGGTATGATCCAAAACTACAAATGACAAAATAAAAATAAATAAATGGGACTATATCAAAATTATTTTTTACTTCAAAAGACATCATCGAAAAAGTGAATAGACAACCTACAGAATGGAAGATGATATTTGCAAATCATATATCTGATAAAGAATTGTGTGTAAAACAAAGAACTCTTATAACAATAATAAAAGCATAACACAATCGAGGGATAGATAACATATACTATATCCATGCAAAGTAATAAAATACTAATACAACATGGACAAACTTTCAAAATACTATGCTAAGTGAAAGAAGACAGTCACAAAACACTATACAAGTTATGATTTCATTTATATAAAATGTTCACAATAGGCAGAAAAATGAATAGTGTTTACCAAGTTTTGGGAGGAGGGAGGAATAGAGAGTTACTGTTAATGTGTGCAGGGTTTCTTTTAAGGAGACAAAAAAATGATCTAAAATTGGATTGTGGCAAAAATTGCACAACCCTTTGAAAATACTGAATATTGAATTGTGCAATATAAATTGGTAAACTGTATGGTATGTGCATTATATCTTAGTAAAGCTATTACATAATGGTGCGCAACTGTATCCTAATTTTTCATCTCCTTACACATTACCTCTAAAACTAGCATGACTACAGGCCCATCCCTAACAGTTGTAAGCCTGAGACAGAAATCAAAATGGAGTTCCACATACCATATATTCAAGCACATAAAAGTTATAAATCAAGTAAACAAACTACTAGCCAAAATATATTCTTTCTTGACAATGCACCTTCTAAAAGACATTTAAAAAATATGTGAAACAACAATTTTTGTATGACTGGAAAGTTAGGAAAATACAAAAGATGATCAAATCAAAGCATAGTTAAGTTTCTCTGAAACAATACTTGCATGCATATGAAATACATATGGATGGTTCTGAAGCATAGACCATAAGTTAGGCCACAAAACAAATCTTAAATTATTTTCTTAAAAATAAATAGTACAAAATACTTTCTCTGAACACAGTGGAATAAAACTAGAAATCAGTAATAACAGAAATTTTGGAAACTAAACAAACATATGGAAATTAAACAATATGCTCCTAAATGATGAGTGGATCAATGAAAAGATTAAGAAAGAAATTGAAAATTTTCTTGAAACAAATGATAATGAAAACATAACATACCAAAACCTACCACATACAGTGAAAGCAGTACTAAGAGGGAAATTTATAACTTAAGTGACCACATCAAAAAAACAAACAAACAAAAAAAACAGAAAAGGAAAAAATAAAAACTTCAAATAAACAACCTAATGATGCATCTTAAAAAACTAGAAACTCAAGAGCAAACTAAAATCAAAGTTAGTAGAAGAAAAAAATAGAGATCAGAGCAGAAGCTTAAGTGAAATTCAAATGCAGAAAACAATACATCAACAAAAAAAAAGTTGTTTTCTTAAAAAAAAAACAAAAAACAAAATTGATACGCCTTTATCTAGTCTCACTAAGAAAAAAAGAAGACACAATAAATACAATCAGACAAGAAAGGAGATACTGATACTGCAGAAACTCAGAGGATCATTAGAGGCTATTATGAGCAAATACAAGCCAATAGGAAAATCTAGAAGAACTGGATGAATGTCTAGACACATACAACCTATTATGATTGAATCACAAAGAAATCTAAAACTTGAACTGACCAGTAACAAGTAACAAGATGGATGCCATAATAAAATGTCTCCCAGCAAAGAAAACTCCAGGGTCTGATGGCTTCATTGCTGAATTTTACCAAACATTTAAGAAAGAGCTAATACCAATCCTACTCAAACTGTCCTGAAAAATAGAGTAGGAGGCAATACTTCCAAACTAATTCTATGTGGCTAGTATTACTCTAATACAAAAAAAACCAGGCAGACACATCGATAAAAGAAAACTACAGGCCAATATCTCTGAGAAATGATGCAAAAATTCTCAACAAAATATCAGCAACCTAAATTCAGCAACATATTATAAAGATCATTCAACATGACCAAGTGGAATTTATTCCGGGGATGCAACTATGGTACAAAACATGAAAATCAATCATTGTGATACATTATATCAACAGGATAAAATAAACTATATGATCATTTTAGGTATTTAATAAAACTCAACATCCCCTCATGATAAAGAGGGAAAACCCTCAAAAAAACTGAGTATAGAAGAAAGATACTTTAATATGATAAAAGCCATAAATGACAGACCCACAGTTAGTACCATACTGAATGGGACAAAACTGAAAGCCTTTAGGCCTTTTCTGTAATATCTGGAACACAATAGGATGCCCACTTTCATCCCTGTTATTCAAATAGTACTGGAAGCTTTAGCTAGAGCAATTAGACAATAGAAATAAAGGGCATCCAAATGGGAATGGAAGAAGTCAAATTATTCTTGCTTGCAAATTACATGATCTTGTATTTAGAAAAACCTAAAGGCTTTACCAAAAAGTTGTTAGAACTGTTAATCAAATTCAGTAAAGTGGCAGAATACAAAATCAACATACAAAAATCAGTAGCACTTCTGGGCTGGGTGTGCTGGCTCAAGCCTGCAATCCCAGCACTTTGGGAGGATCACCTGAGGTCAGGAATTCGAGACCAGCCTGGCCAATATGGCAAAATCCCATCTCTACTAATAATACAAAAATTAGCCAGATGTGGTGGCATGCTTCTGTAATCCCAACTCTTCTGGAGGCTGAGGCATGACAATTTCTTGAAGCCAGGAGGTAGAGGTTGCAGTGAGCTGAGATCACACCACTGCACTCCAGCTTGGGTGACAGAGTGAAACTGTGTCTCAAAAAGAATCAAATCACATCTATATGCCAACAGCAAACAATCTGAAAAAGAAAGTTTTTTAAAACATTCATTACGATAGCCACAATAAAATCAAATTACCTAGAAACGAATTTAACCAAATAGGTGAAAGATCTCTATAATGAAAGTTATAAAATGCTGATAAAAGAAATTGAGGAGGACACAAAAATATGCAAAGATATTCCATGTTCACAGATTGGAAAAATCAATATTGTTAAAATGTCAATATTACCCAAAGCAATCAACAAATTCAATGCAATCCCTATAAAAATAACAATGAGATGTTTCACAGAAATAGAAAATACAATCCTAAAATTTATATGGGACCAAAAAAGACCCAGAATAGCTAATGCTATCTTGAGCAAAAACAACTAAACTGAAGAAATCACATTACCTGACTTCAAATTACACTACAGAGCTATAGTAAGCAAAACAACATGCTAGTGGCCTAAAAACAGACATATAGACCAATGGATCAGAATAGAGAACCCAGAAATAAATTCATACATCTACAGTGAACTCATTTTTTACCAGTGTGCCAAGAACATACATTCGGGAATGGACAGTCTCTTCACTAAATGATGCTGGGAAAACTGGATATCCATATGCAGAAGAATAAACTCGACCCCTAATCTCTTGCCATATACAAAAATAAAATAAAAGTGGATTAAATACTTAAATCTAAGATCTCAAACTCTGAAACTACTAAAATAAAACACTGGGGAAACTCTTCGGGAAATTGGACCAGGCAAAGATTTCTTGAGTAATATCCCCACAAGATCCCAAAAATGGACAAATGAGATCACATCAAGCTAATAAGCTTCAGCACAGTAAAAGAAACAACCAGTAAAGTGAAGAGACACCCCACAGAATGGGAGAAAACATTTGCAGATTATCTATCTGACAAGAGATTAATAACCAGAATATATAAGGAGCTCAAATAACTGTATAGGAAAAATCTAATAATCCAATTTAAAAATGGGCAAAAGATCTGAATAGACATTTCTCAAAAGAAAAAAAAGACAGACAAATAGCAAACAGGTATATAAAAAGGTGGTCCACATCATTGATCATCATAGAAATGCAAATCAAAACTGCAATGAGCTATCATCTCACCCTGGTTAAAACAGCAGTTATCCAAAAGACAGGCAATAACAAATGCTTACGAGGATATAGGAAAACGGATCCCTTGTACACAATGTAAATTAGTACAACTACTACAGAGAATAGTTTGGAGGCTTCCCCAAAAATAACAATAGAGCTACCATGTGATAACACTAATCTCACTGCTAGGTGGGATTAACCATATGATACGCAAAAGAAAGGAAATCAGAATATCGAAGAAATATGTGCACTCTCACGTTTGTTGCAGCACTATTCAAGATTTGGAAGCAACCTAAGTGCCCATCAACAGATGAATGGATAAAGAAAATGTAGTATATATACACAATGGTGTACTATGTAGCCATTAAAAAAATGAGATCCTGTCATTCGCAGCAACATGGTCCGAACTGGAGGTCATTAAGTTCAGTAAAATAACACAGGCACAGAAAGACAAACTCCGTGTGTTCTCATTTATTTGTGGGAGACATAAATTAAAATAATTGAACCCATGTAGATAGAGAGTAGAAGGAGGGTTACCCGGGGCTGGGAAGGGTAGTGAGGAGTTGGCAGTCGGAAGTGGGGATGCTTAATCAGTACAAAAAATAGAAAGAATGAGTAACATCTAGTATTTGATAGTACATCAGGGCAACTATCGTAAAAAAAATTAATTTTATATTTAAAAATAACTAAAAGAATATAACTGGACTGGGGGTGGTGGTTCCTGCCTATAATCCTGGAACTTTGGGAGGCCGAGGCGGGTGGATCACCTGAGGTCAGGAGTTCAAGACCAGCCTGGCCAACATGGTGAAACCCCGTCTCTACTAGAAATACAAAAATTAGGTGGGCATGGTGGCACATGCCTATAATCTCAGCTACTCGGGAGGCTGAGGTGGGAGAATAGCTTGAACCCAAGAGGCAGAGGTTGCAGTTAGCTGAGATGGCACCACTGCACTCCAGCCTGGGCGACAGAGCAAGACTCTCCATCTCTAAATAAATAAATAAATAAGAATATAATTGGATTGTTTGTAAGACAAAGAATGGATAAGTGCTTGGATAGACACCCTCATTTATCCTGATGTGATTATTATACATTGTATACCTGTATGAAAATATCCCATATGCTCCATAAATATAAACACCTATTATGTATCCACAAAAATTGAAAATCACAAAAACTATAAAGTATTATTTTTTTGTTTTCAAAAATAAAGTATACAAGTTATTGAAGGTAAAAGGCAAATGTCTGAATTATTATTTATTTTATAATTTTATTTTGAAATTAAATAAAGCTCAAATTCTAAATCATATTCTGAAAATTTACTTAAAGTTTATTAAATATGTTTTAAATTAAACCGTTTGAAATTCTAGTATTCTGTGACCATGTACTTGTCCATGTGAAGGCATTTAGGGTTACAGTGCATTGTGTGATGTCTGACTTCACATCCCAAATGACAGAGTTTCTCATATGTTCTTTAATAAAATTTTTGTGGATGTCTATGCTATATGGTTCTCTCTAAAGAACTGTCTATCTTCTGTAAGGGCAGTGCTAAAGGGTTAAGCATATGGGTCAATGTATTTGTGTTTGTTTCATTTTATAACAAATTATTGCAAACTTTATGGCTTAAAGCAACACAAATATATTATCTTAGAGGTCTATATGTTAAAATTCTGACAGTGGTATCCCTGGACTAAAATCAAGGTGTTGGCAAGGTTGCACTCCTTCTGAAGACTCTAGGTAAAACAAAACAAAACAAAATGTTTCCTTCCTTTTTCCAGCTTCTCCCCACATTCCTTGGCTGCTGGCCCCCTTCCTGCATCTTCCACTCCAGCAATCTAGCATTTCTCTGACCTTGTTTCTATCATTGTGTCTCTTTTTCTGATCTTCTCTTCTGCATCACTCTTCCATTTTGAAACATCCCTGTCATTATATTGCATTCTCATAAACCAGGATAATCTCTCTATCTTAAGGACGGCTAGTATCTTAATCGCATTTGCAACCTTCATTCCCCTCTGCCATTTAACCTAAGATATTCACAAGTTCCAGAGTTTATGATATGGAAATCCTGGGGGAGCCATTAGTCTGCCTACCTTGGGGGGAAAATAATAATCCCCATAGATTCTCAGTTGGAACAGACCCCTGTTACAAACGACAAATTAACAAAAGAAAACAAGCAGTAGTTTAGTAACATGTCTTTCATGTACACATAGGAGAAACCCAGAAAATGAATAGTTCTCAAAGAGCTGACTTTAAATTCCAGCTTACATAGCATCTTCAGCAAAGAACAGTAAACTTTTAGAGAAGGGATAAAACAAAGGAAAAGGATTTTGAGTCTCTAGACAACAACTTAGGACAAGGTGAATAACTGGCAGATAAATAGTAAAGGTAACTAATGAGACACGTGGTTAGTTAGTAAAGCTTCTTAATGCAGATTCCTGATTATTATCTCTGAACTGAGAAGGGTCCAAAGGTGTCTTAAGTGGTTAAACGTTGCTGTCACTAGTAGAATGGAAGAGGGGAAAGGATAGGATAGTTTCTGTCCTTGTAAATCTGTGTCCTGTTATTATGCAAACAAATGAAGGACAGGGAATTTTCTGCATCTGCCGCTTCTTCACTGTTCCCAGCTCAACGATCTTTCATATTTTGAAGAAGGAAGGATATTTTGGTCTCCCACACTACCATAGTCAAGAAAGGCTACATTATGCTGTGATAACAAACAAATAAAAACTCCAAAATCTTAATGCCTTGTAATAACAAAGATGTATTTCCTAATAGTGCTACATGTCCCTCTCAGATCAGCAGAGATCTCTGCTCGTTGTACTTAATAAGAGGCCCAGGCTGACAAAGCCGCTGCCATCTTGAACATAGCTGCTTGATGTGCCAGAGAGAATAAAGAACTCTGCAGGGTCACCCACTAGCAATTCAGTACTTGTCCCAAAAAACAGCATGCATCATGTCTGCTCAGAACACACTGTTCGTAACTTGTCTCATGACTCTGCCCAGCCTCAGAAAATTCAGCCAAGGTAATCCCATTTTGTGCCTTAAAAGGAAAAAATAAATCACACTTACAACCATTACACGAAGTTGAAGCCTACTTGTTACAAATACATACAAATGCTAGGTAAATAAATAAAAGAAATGTAATTGATAGCTGAGCTTGCAAAAATGAAAATGAAATCTTTACATTTCAGGAATGAAATCCAGAACCGTAAGACATGAGCTATTGCTGCTACTGCTTTGAATGAAAAGAGGAGAAAGTGTTTAATTAGAACCATAAATATGAAGGAGTTGAGGTTTAATATCCTCAGAGGGAGGTAAGACAGGGCCACAGACAAAAGGGCAAAAGGAACTGAGATTTCTACGTAAAGCCAGAATCCCTAGAAAGATATACAATTCACAAAAGAAATGGAGAGAAAACTCTACTCACTAAATAAGAACAACCACATGTTTCTACCCAAGCAATAGAGATAGAGGAGGAGGTAGAAGTATCCCTAAAGCAATCCAGCCCAGCAGCATGTTAAATTCTCCCACTCTATTGATTTGTGTGTTTTTTCCTCCTTTTATATCTACACATTTTGGCTTTATATATTTGAAGCTTTATTATTAGGCACATTCATATCAAAAATTTATATATGATGTATTAATTATTTTATCATGAACCCTTTTTCTTTATCCCTAGCGATATTTCTTATCTCAAAGATTGCATTATATGATGTTGACATAGTGTTTAGCTAAACCCATGTGTTTAGCTAGTGTTTATTTAGTATTTCTTTTCCTTTTTTTATTTTCTGCCTTCTTTTTCTCTGAGATTTTAATTCTGTCTCTTTTAAGCAACATGTAACTGATAGAATTTTTAATGCAGTTTTTCAATTGGAATATCTAGTAAACATTTGTGTGTGAAACAAGGACACTATTACCAGGTAAAAATTCAAGCTGAAGACTGGGAGACATTATTGTCTACATGAATAATAGACGATCTATAGAAGCCCTACAAATAAAAAGACAGACAAATACCCTAGTGGGAACACAAGCAAAGTAAATAAACAGGTACATCAAAGATATAATTCTAATGGCCAACAAGCAAAAGTCAAGTAGCTTTAGTAGTAATCAGAGAAATGCTGATAGCATGTTGGAAAGCATTGTGAAAATACCAAAGAAATTTGTAGATGCACATTACCTAGGAAAATAATTCTACCTCCTGTTACCCATCCTAGAAAAATTCCTATGCACTAATAAGGGAGCCTTAGGTGAAAGGGATTTTCACCATTTCATTTGTAATAGTATGATATTTGAAACAAACTTATTGTTCATTAATATGGAAGTGGGTAAACAGAGGATCAATAAATGGAATACAGTATTGAAATTATAAACACTGCACCTGAATGCATCAATACATCAACAAGGATAAATCTCACAAAATCATATTATAAATAAAGAAAAAAGTTCCCAAAGCATTAGGGTCATACGGCACTATTTACGTACATTTTGAAAATGCCGAAAACATTTCTTTATATTATTTGAAGATGCATATATATGTTATTAAAAATATGGATTTGAATACTCACCAAATTAAGGAGGCTGGTTGAATCCAGGAAAAAAATTAAGGTTGTGATTTAACTGTAGCTACAAAATTTTATTAATTATTTTTGAGGGGGGAGAAAATATCAAGAAAATATAGCAAATCAAGAGCAATTTTTAAATCTGAATGAAGTGTCCGTAGAAGTAAGGATTCTTATTTTTCTTACTGTTTTGAATGTTTGAAATATTTTACAATTAAATATTTTTTAAAAATAATTCTTGGCATTTATGGGTTTTCCGAATAAAGTACACATATAAAATGGACCAAAGAAAATTATAGATAAAAAATTAATTTCAAGTCTAACCTGAAAATTTACACAGTAATGTTTACATTTTTTATTCTATTTTTATTTCTATTTTTACAATTTTGTATTCACGCCACTATCATTTGAAAGATAGCTGATGGAGAACCCATTAATATATAGTTGTGCAAATGTACAATTAGATATTTAAACAAATAAAACTGACTAAAAAATGGGTTCAACTTAAAAGAAGTAAGGGCATTTGGACACTAACATTGAAAATATTGCTTTAATTAGGCAATACCTT
The DNA here is from genome assembly GCF_024542745.1 of Macaca thibetana thibetana. Classification (NCBI taxonomy): domain Eukaryota; kingdom Metazoa; phylum Chordata; class Mammalia; order Primates; family Cercopithecidae; genus Macaca; species Macaca thibetana. The sequence continues at coordinate 78,621,143 of NC_065589.1, read as the reverse complement.
TGTCTTAAAGATTTTTAGTCACGATATAATTTGGCCTCATTGAATAGATTCTGATTTAGGAAAATAGGAAGTCTGAAAATCTGCAGAAACATAATTTTTTGTAAAATTAAATTCAGGTTTACTTTATCTCGTGTTTATCCTCATAAAAATTATGAAGCAACCTAAGAATATTTTCAACTGCCATTTCTTGAAAGCTAAAGAAAGACTAGTCTGTAAAATATGTGTTTTATAGACTCTCAACAATCTCATTACTAAGGTCAATATGATTACAAATATTTCATCTTCTCCTTAGAATGTTTCACTTGTTCCTTTACTTACAAGTAATCTAAATTTGGGAGAATATTAAAAAAGAAAATGTGCTAAGGGTCATTCCCATGAGTTCTCATAGAACACTGCACATTTCTAATCACTGCATTTACTTCACTGCAATTTCCTGTTTACTTGTGGGTGTTTGCCCTTTTCTTGGTCACTCTTTAATTCCAGTGCCTAGCACTGTGCCGGTCACATAGTTTGTAGTCAAATAGTCATTGATTCATTCCTTCATCCATTCATCCTTCTATCTATTCTCATTAGTCAGTATTCCCTATTTCTATTATCCTTTCGAACCAAGAGGGAATTCAGTACGGTGTGATATATAGAACAATAAAAATATTTTTAAGTTAATTTATGGCCCTAATTGACATATTCCTTCATTTTTTGCTTCCCATCCCCTTGTACATTCAGGTGGAATGGAATAACAAACGGAGCTCAGATTCCAAATGAAAGAAATATTAATGGAGTACACATCTGAGAACTTCCAAAAGTTCCCACTTCAGCACACACTCAGACATACCCCTAAAGTAAAATATGGTTGTTCCTATGCCTAGAAACCCACACAAAATCCACTTCTGCTTGAAATATTCAGATTATTAATGAAGTAAGGTTTTTATTTGATTTGAGTTACCTGGAATCGAGCTACGGCCCTTTTCTATTTCAAATACATGGGCAAAGACTTGTACTTACTATCCACGAACGTTTTCAGTAGAGTATTTCCAGAGTCTCTGTGACAGAAGTTGCTGAGATGGCAGAAACCACGGGAATTTCTGCAGAGTAATCAGGCATAGGCCAGAGGAGTGCATTCTTTGGGAGACATCAGGAGACATGCCTCGAATAGCCAGTGCATACTTTCATATACTCAGGAGCATGAACTGTTGTAAAACTTTGGCAGGCAAGTACTCTTGAGCCTCATGGCACTTGGCCAAATGCAGCAGGATTCTGAATCAGCAACAATGTGACAAAAGTAAACTTTTTTTTTTTTTATTTCTGATTTGGACTCTGGTGTCAAAGTCTGGACAGTCCTCTAGGATAAGGCCAGCAATTTCAGTGGCATATGTCTAAGCTAATTCTGATCTTTCAAATACCACTTAAAGTTATGAGGCAAAATCAGTAGAAATCTAACCTCTCAAGGACACATGCATAGCAAAGCAGATGGCTGGCAACAGACTGTTTAATCCCAAATCAAATAACAGAATCAGCACTTCAGGATGACTGCTTATATAGACACTTTTGTCAGATAATGTGGCTGAGAGCTACACTTCCAACACAATAAGCTCCATAAAGAGTTTGCCATACACTGATTGATCAATGGCAAATTCTTTCAGCTTATACAGCAAACAGTGAGCTGTTACGAACATAATATATACCATCTTAAACTAACATGAATTTACATTAAAAGATAAGACATTAATCTTTTGGTATCTAACATCTTATTTGGTGTTTATTGTTTTTATTTCTTCATGTAGACTTCAGGAAGTAAGTCTGATAATGAAATTTGGAGATGGGAAATACCTCTTTTGATTTAACATCATTGAGGGAGATTTCTGTGAAGACAGCAGTGAAAATGCTTCCATGTTAGCCTGGTATAAATATACCTGGTAAAAATAATCTGTATAAATCCTCTTACCAGGGGAAATAAACCATGAACAGTGCCGATACTTGTAGGTAAAGTTTTCCTTTGGTTTCTGGCATGGTGGCAGTTGTTGGAAATTCTATCTTTTTTACTTTCAGGCAATCCCAGATTTTGCTCACCTTTTCAAAGGAAAGTTCCAAAATGTAAGCAGAGATGATACATAGAATGAGTTTTCCTAAAATATGGTCTTCATATCATTCTAAAAAAAAAAAGTTTAGGATCCCATGGTCAAGTAAATGTGAAAAACATTGTCTTAATAAATGCTAAACAAGATTCATGTTCCCTCAGGACTTCTCAGCACTTAGAGTAAGGTGGTATTAAGTTGACTGTTTAAGAGATAATATTATATATATATATATTGTATGCAGCATTTCCCAAGATTATTTGAGCACAGACTTGTGCATGCTTGTGTGTGTATATGTGTATGTGTGTAAAATATCCGAAGAGACTAAAGTTCTGAAAAATGTACTTTTTGAAATGTTGATGATCACTTGTACCTTAACAAACAGTGGCTTTACTTTTCTGTATGTTCATTTTGAAGTTAAGCCATTTTCTTTCCTGTGTTTTAGGCCTACCAATAGATACATAGACTTTATAGCAACCTAGTAGTTGAGATGGAAGAAGAAAGATATGGAGGCAAGAATGTGGAAGATTGCAATAGTTGGAGCAGAAATAAAAGAAAATAAAAGAAAGTAGATTGGGGTCTTGGTGGTAGGAACCAAAAAAGAAGAAACTGGCTTTTCAAACATTATAAAAGAAAGAAATGGCAGGACATAGAAAGGTCCTAGACACAAGGTAGAAAGAGAGATAATCAAAGATGGACTCAAGGTTGTAACCCTGGGTGATAGGAGAGTTGTCGTGCTGCTAGCAATAATGGAAAGTAGAAGGGGAAAAATGATAAGCCTGGTCTATTATTATGGCATTTTTAACTGTAGGGGCACAATAAAGTAGGTTTTTATATGTGAAGGAAAAAAATTCAAAATCAAATAATAATGTATAAAATGTAAAAATATTAAACATTTCTCACTCAAGTGTCAAAACTACCCTTTAAAACAGCATTTTATTTTTAGTAACACATATATAGCTAATTGTTTTGGTAGCTGTAGCATGTGTTTTTGTGTTCTCCCTCGACACTATTCTCTGGCATTTTAGTTTCCACAATAATATAAAGGCACACACAAATTATATACAGCATTGATTAAAGGCATATATCCTTAAAATTACATCTGCTTAAATGCAAATATATGTTTTTTTATATACAAAAATTACATTTGACCCACAAATGCAAATTGCCCTAGCTGGGAAAGCCAAGGTGGTGTTGGGGGAAAAAAATCTGAAAATGTAACACTGTCAAAGAGTTCTGATTCAATTTGCTAGTGTAATACAGAAGAGAATGACAAATAAAAAGTCTTTATTTGCTTGAAGAGCCTCTGAGGTTTTTCAATACCATTGAAATGCTGTCCTCAACTCAAGTACTTTTCATGTATCAGAGAAGTGGCAAATTTAACAAAGCCTGCATTAATGTTTTGTATTTCTATTCTAAATAAAATGCTTCAGTAAGTAAACATGAGTATTCAGTAATGCTGCAACTGGAGACAATTTAAAAAGCTCCTGTTTCATAATATATTGATAAGTAAATTATTTTGAAAGAAGCAAACAGTATTGTTGAACAGTGAAAGGCTAAACCAGTCATAAAATAGAAACTACTTGAGTACTTTTGTTTATTTTCTATGACAATACAAAAAAATGTTGGCATACATGTGTTTTGTAAACTGTAGGTATTTTGTGTAGATGATTTAGTATTAAACCCATATAAAGAACAAATCTAAACTATTACTACTGGAACAATTTTCAGTAGTATCCAGAGTAATGAACCCCAAATAACAAAAAGAAAATGAAGGCAGTGTAACAAGCATTAAAAAAAAAAAATTAGACAACATAGAGATCCAAATCAGGAAATTGCATTTCATGTTAACTGCATTGTTGTCATGTCTTCGATAATCAAACCTGCATGAGCAATTTACAATTTGGCTGGATATTGAAAAAATTTCAACTTGCTGTATAATAGTGGCATGGCCCATGAGTAAACAGACATTAGTTTATGTTCTTTATGTGTGGCATGCTAACAGCATGAATTTGGGCATGTTCTTTTGTCATTCTGTATCCTGGTCTCTCATTTCAAAAAGAAAAATGATGGGAAAGATAATAATGGCATTTTAATAAATGCAAAAGTTTAACCCAGTGCCTGCCATGTAATCAATATTCAACAAACATTAGGTATTTTTATCATAATTATTGTTATAAATATTATCAGAGATTTTGTCTGCTTCCAAATACCAAAATAATTCTTAATGTCTGGTTCAACATATAAATCCTTAAAAATAAGCTACAATGAAATGTTTCCATCTGAAACCTTCGGCTGGGACTTGGTAATAAGTATAGAACAGGGGATAAAATGTCAATGAACATTCATATTTTCTAAACTAGATACTAGAATATTTTTTCAGTTTTAAAATGTGGTGCTTTCAGGAGATATAAATAGAAAAGTATAATTTCTGCTTTATAGTATATGTTCTTACTGTGCAAAGGCTTCAGCTCTAGCTATGCAACCAGAGATTGGTGACAATGCTCTTTTATTTTTGTATAGAAAGAGAACAGGGGAAAGATAATATTTATTAGCAGCTATTTTACCAAACATCTTATATTAATTAGCTCATTTAAAGCTCTCAGTACCTCAAAAGATTATATTTTATACATGCCCCCAAAAATGTACTGATTTTATGGCTTAATGACATAGACACTGGCCCCAGATTAACTAAAGTTTGAATACTGACTCTAACATTTGCCCACTGAGTAATCTAGGGCAAGTTATTTAATGTCTCTGAAAATAGGAAGCATAATAATTCTGGTCACATACATTTTATTTGTGTGTGTGTGTGCGCGTGCACACATGCATACATATAACTCAATCCATAATAAAAGGTTTAGAATAGTGTCCAGAACTCAGTAAGTTATCAGTATATAATGGCCAACACTTGTAGAGCACTCACTCAAGGTCACTCAGCTAGTAAGTCTTAGAATAAGAGTCCCAACCTTTGTCAAAATAGGCAATTTTAAAATATCTGACTGATGGAGTTTCTCTTAGCTTTGCTGCTTCCCACACCTACAGCTTCTATGGGCCTCAACTACTTCATATGTGAAGTAAGCAGATTCTAATATCAGATATGGTAGTCGTGGCACTCCCCCTCTAACCTGCTTCCTGCTTACCTCACACCTTGCCAAAAACATTAATAAATAGCTTTAATCTATAGAGATACTTTGTTGATCTTGAACTGGGTCTCCAAATACTTATCAGATCAGTCCACTAGGCAGCTACTAACCATCAACCCAACAAATACTCACTAAGTGCAAATCTCTGGCATTCTTTCCTTCTATATAAACTTCTTATTTTAGACCAGTTTAATATTTACAGAAATAAAATTACAGACAGTACAGAGTGTTCCCATATAACCCATACCTACTTGTTCCTATTAACATAGTACATTATTATGCTACATTTGTTACAAGTAATGAACAAATATTGATGCATTGTTATTAACTAAAGCCTATAATTAATTCAGAATTCCATATACTTTATTTAACATCCCTTTTCTGATCTCAGAACCAATCTAGGATACCACATTACATTTAATTGTCATGTCTTCTTAGGCTCCTCTTGGCTGTGAGAGTTTCTCAGACTTCCTTTGTTTATGATGACCTGGGAAGTTTTGAAAACTGCTGGTCAAGTGTTTGTAGAACAACCCTGAATTAGAATTCGTCTGATGTTTTCCTCACGATTACACTGGAGTTTGTGTTGGAGGGAGAAAGACCATAGAAGTGAGTGTCATTTTAATGAAATCATATCAAGAGTAGATATTATCAGCATGATTTATTCCTGTTGATATTAATCTTGATTAGCTGGCTGAGGTAGTGTTTGTCAGGCTTCTCCACTGTAAAATTATTTTTCTTTTACCCTTTCTGCACTCAATTCTTTGAAATGAAATCACTATGCACAGCCCACATTAAAAGAGTGGGGAGTTATGCTTCACTTCCTTGAAGGCAACAATTTAATATATAAATTACTTGAAGTTTTTCTGCATGGGGGATTTAGTTATTCTCCTGCATTTATTTATTTATTTATGCATTTATTTATATCAGAATAAACTCATGGATATTTATTTTATACTTTGAGTTACAATCTAATACCACTTTATTCTTATCTGAAATTAGATTAACTTTGGCCTTTGGGAACTCTTTCAGCTGGTTTCCATGTCCTTTTGATATATACCCATCATTCAGTGTGTTTTGGGTTTTTTGGTTTTGTTTTTTGTTTTGCACTTCTTTACTTTCTTTAACTACAAATTTTTCCAGGCTGAATTTGCATATATCATGTTGCAGTTCTAGAATCAACCATTTCCCCAAAAACTCAGAATCATTTTACTGGAAATTAGTACCAGAAACCAAGATCTGGGTGCTGGGTATACTCACTGATACTGAGGTGTCATCTCCTCTAGTTCCTTCCTCTCAGTTAACAGGCCAAGAAATGTGTATCTAACCAATGTATACATGAATATCTATAGTACTTCTATGTGTAATGATCTGTATCTACAATAACCTAAATATGAGTTCACATTGATGTTCTAACTCTAATTCATTACCATATGGATTATTCCAGACTTCTTCCTTTCATTGTCTGTAACCTCCCATTAAAACAGTGAAAAATCTGGTGGCCACTTGTTTCTGAATTTTTTAATTCCAGTATATATTAATAGTGGTTTCAGAATTGTTGACCTGTATCTGCATAGGAGACAAATGCTTTAGAGTTCACTGAGCCTCTTGGTTATTTATTTTAATGTATTTCATCAATTTTGGGAAGTATTCAGCTATTATTTCTTCAAGTATTTCCTCTGTCTCCTTCTCTCTCCTTCTTCTGGGATTTCCAAAATGTATATGTTGGTAGGCTTGATGGTGTCCCACAGGTTCCTTAGGCTCTGTTCATCTTTCTTAGATATTTTTTTTCTGTTACTCAGACTCAATACTTTCCATCATCCTATCTTCAAGTTCACTGATTCTTTCTTCTGCCTGCACAAATCTGTCTTTGATCCCTCTAGTGAATTATTCATTTCACGTTTTGTACTTTTCAGCTCCAGATTTCATCTTGGTATCTTTTTAAGTTTTCTTGTTTTAATTTATTTTTTTGTTATTTTGATGAATTTAGGGGTATAAGTGCAGTTGTGTAACATGGATATATTGCATAGTAGTTAATGTTTGGCTTCTGGTGTACCATCATCAGAATAGTACCCAATAGGTGATATTTGATCCCTCCATGCCTCCCAGCTTCTCATCATTTGGAGTCTCCAGTGTCTATTATTCCACTCTGTATAACTGTGTGTACCCACTATTTAGCTCTCACTTGTAAGTGAGAACATGTGATTTTTAACTTTCTGTTTCTGAATCATTTCACTTAGGATAATGGCCTCCAATTCCGTCCATGTTCCTGCAAAATACATGATTTCATTCTTTTTTTAAGGCTGAGCAGTGGTCCATGGTGTATACATACCACATTTTAACCCAGTCATCGGTTGATGGGTTAACCCAATCATCAACACTTAGGTTGATTCCATGACTTTCTTTCCTTTGGATAGATTCCAGTAGTGGAATTTCTGGGTTGAATGGTAGTTCTATTTTTAGTTCTTTGGGAAATTTTATTTATTGAAGTATGTAGAGAATAGTCTAGAAACTTTTTTTTTTTTTTTTTTTTTTTGTGAGACGGAGTCTCGCTCTGTCACCCAGGCTAGAGTGCAGTGGCCGGATCTCAGCTCACTGCAAGCTCCGCCTCCCGGGTTTATGCCATTCTCCTGCCTCAGCCTCCCGAGCAGCTGGGACTACAGGCGCCCGCCACCTTGCCTGGCTAGTTTTTTTTTGTATTTTTTAGTAGAGACGGGGTTTCACCGTGTTAGCCAGGATGGTCTCGATCTCTTGACCTCGTGATCCACCCGTCTCGGCCTCCCAAAGTGCTGGGATTACAGGCTTGAGCCACCGCGCCCGGCCTAGTCTAGAAACTTAATGAGATGGCCTTAGAAAATTTCTATTGTCTGAAAAGTATTTTAAAAGGTTAGATTTATAATCAGGATATATGCTATTGAGGCAGAATATGTGCCTAAGGAATTTTATTATTATTGAAATCTGAGTCTAGAAAAATAATTGATTATTTGACTTTTTAAAATGTATTTAGAAATTGTTTACTAGGAGTTTGAAGCACTCCTGAGTATTTTCAATTATTCTAAATTGGTATCTAAAAAGTAGAATTGAAATAGGTGCTTTTAAGTTCAAAAATATATAAAAGAGGAAACATAATTATATCTGTTGCACTTATGATCAATGTTTATAATGTAATAATAATGTGAACATGAGTACTAATACAATGAAAATGTGATATAAATTCATGGGGAAACTGGAGTGACAGAAAGTGTGTGTGTGTTTGCACGTGTGTATGTGTCTATATATTTATTATGAGATGGTGATAGAGAGGTAAGTTCTCATCTCACCATGAAATTTTAGAAATTTTCTAAAAACAGATAAAATCAAGAAATCAAAAGAGTTATTATCCAGAAATGTGAACATAAATTTCAAAGAAACTTCTGGAATGTTTCTAAGTGTCTGCCTCTGTGGAGTTTAAGGATCTTGTGTGTGTATGTTTATATGCAACTTGCATACACATACAACACACAAACCCATGTGTATATACATATACCTGTCAGTAGAATTCAGTTTTTAAAATATCATATATTATTTTGATATAAAATCAATTTTTTAGCCGGGCGCAGTGGCTCAAGCCTGTAATCCCAGCACTTTGGGAGGCCGAGACAGGCGGATCGCGAGGTCAGGAGATCGAGACCATCCTGGCTAATACGGTGAAACCCCGTCTCTACTAAAAAATACAAAAAAAAACTAGCCGGGCGAGGCGGCAGGCGCCTGTAGTCCCAGCTACTCGGGAGGCTGAGGCAGGTGAATGGCGTGAACCCGGGAGGTGGAGCTTGCAGTGAGCTGAGATCCGGCCACTGGACTCCAGCCTGGGCCACAGAGCGAGACTCCTTCTCGGAAAAAAATAAATAAATAAATAATTTTTTATTGTTTTCCTTCTGCAATGTACTAAATATTTATATTTTGAAGCATTTTATCTTTTGTATTTGAGTTGACTATCCTATATGTTCTATGTAGGTGAACACAGATTTATCTTAATGCTTAGCTTGCAGGAGAGTTATATGAATCTATAATACAGTAATTTTCTCTCTACTTCTGGCCCTATAATTTCTATGTATAATGTTGTAGGGACACCTTCATAATGCTTCATGTATACCTGAACTGCTACGACAAATGTGCCATTTTTCTCCTTTTTCATCAGTTCTCTCTTGTGTCTTGTCCAGGAAGAGACTGACCATGCAGTTGGCAGACACTGGAGGCCCTGCATGCAGGACAGGAGCCAGATGCCCTACACGGATGCCATGGTGCACGAGGTCCAGAGACACACCTCACCAATGTGCCCCATGCACTGACCTCTGACATTAAGAAACTACCTCCTCCCCAAGGTAAGCTTGTTTCTCCTACACTATGCCTCCATTCTCTTGATGTTCCCAAATGTATAGTACTGTTTCAATTCTCTAGCAACATAAGATGAGAGAAATGCAGAACTCACAGGTGTGGCAGCTTAATAGACTCTGCTGTTTCCAGTTTGGGGCTATAAAGCTTTATAACAGGTTTTAGTATCCGACAATATGTGTCTTTCCATTTTTTTCCATTTCTTTAATAATATTTTGGCTACTATTAAGTGTTTAAATTTCCTTTTACTTTAAAAAAAAAAAAAAAAAAAAAAAAAAAAAAAAAAAAAAAACAGTGTCTCGCTCTGTTGCCCAGGCTGGACTGCAGTGGTGTCATCAAAGCTCAATGCAGCCTTGAACTCCTCAACTTGACCATCCTTCCCACTTCAGCCTCCAGAGTAGCTGTGACTATAAGCATATGCTACCATGACTGGTGAATTTTTTAAAAATCTTTGTAGAGACAAGAGTTTTGGCTGTGTTGCCCAGGCTGGTGTCAAACTCCTGACCCCAAGTGTTCCTCCTGCCTCAGCCTCCCAAAGTGCTGGGATTATAACATAAAGGTGTGAGCCACTGCACCCGGACTATGTGTTTACATTTCCAAATAAATGTTGAAAGTATTATTTTGTCAATTTTCCAAACACTGTGCTAGAATTTTTGTCAGGGTGACATTAAATCTCTAGATCAATTTGGAAATAATTGATGTCTTCAAATGTTGAATCTTTCAATTCATGGATATGATTATGCTCTTAATTTATTTGGTCTTTCTTCTGATTTTTCATTAATATTTTGTTTTCAGTGCAATGGCTTGCAGGTGGACTACATTTTTTTCCTAAATGATACTTTCGATGTTACTGTAAATTGTGTGTGTGTGTGTGTGTGCGTGCGTGTGTGTGTGTTAAGATGAGGTCTTCCTATGTTGCTCAGGCTGGTCTCCCAGGCTCAAGATATCCTTCCTCCTCAGCCTTCTAAAAGGTAGGATTATAGATGTGTGCCACTGTGCCCAACTTTTAAATAGTATACTTTTAAAAATGCCTTTGTTATTTCCTTGTTTTTGATATATGGAAATATAATTGACTTTATTAGTTTGATGACTTTAGCAAATTTGCTAAATTTACTTATCATTGTTTATTATTTCTATGTACAATTCTGGGATATGATTTAATTAATATTTGTTTTTCTTATTTTCCAATTCTTATAACTTAATTTTCCCTTTATTGCATCATTTCACTGGTAAAGATTTCCAGGACAGCATTGAATAGATCATGATAGCAGGCATTCTTTTTCTTTTTTTTTTTTCTGAGACAGGGTCTCACTCTGTCACACAGACTGGAGTGCAGTGGTGGAATGTTGGCGCACTGCAACCTCCACCTCCCAGTCTCAAGCAATCCTCCCACCCCAGCCTCCAGAGTAGCTGTGACTTAACAGGCTTGTGCCACCACCCCCAGCTAATTTTTTGTATTTCCTGTAGAGACAGAGTTTCACCATCTTGCCCAGGCTGATCAAGAACTCCTGGGTTCTGTTTCACATCTGATTTCCAAGACGGTGGAGGTTTAACATCTCACCATTGAGAAGGTTTTCTTTGTTTTGTGTTGTTGTTGTTGCTGCTGCTGTTGTTTTCTTTTGAGATGGAATCTCGCTCTGTTGCCCAGGCTAGAGTGCAGTAGCACGATCTCGGCTCACTGCAAGCTCCATCTCCTGGGTTCAGTCCATTCTCCTGCCTCAGCCTCCCGAGTAGCTGGGACTACAGGCGCTCGCCACCTCGCCCTGCTAAGTTTTTGTATTTTTAGTAGAGACAGGGTTTCACCCAGCATCCAGGATGGTCTCGATCTGCTGACCTCGGGATCCGTCCACCTTGGCCTCCCAAAGTGCTGGGATTACAAGAGTGAGCCACCGCGCTCAGCCGAGAAGGATGTTTAACTTACATTTTTGTGATTATTTGTATCAGATTAAGGAAGGTTGCCCTCTTTTCATAATTTTTAAGAGTTTTGGTCATGAATGTGTGTACAATTTGATGAAATGGACTCTCTGCATCTAAGATATGACCATATATTTTGGCCTGCCTCTCTATATATAGTGTATATTGATTAAAATACACACACCGATATACGCAGCTAGATTTTATTTGCTCTGTTTTGTTCATTTATATTTATAAGATATATTGGTCTGTAATTTTTCTTCCTCAAAATTTTCTTGTCAGATTTCTGATATTGAGGTAATGTTGACTTTGTAAAATAATGTTTCCTACTGTGGTTATTTTTTTCACCTTTTCCTAGTTATCTGTTCTTTTTGTGTCCATTTAGTTCTGTCTTTGTAGTACCTAATGAGATTTGATTAAGTGCCAGTTACTGTATATGGAAAAAAGCAGTGTCAGACACGGTTGATCTTCCAGAAAGGGGTCATCCCTCCCTCACTAGGCAAATAAAATTATTTAACACCTACTACATCCTTTCAAAGTTGGATATGAACACAGTCAAAAATTAACTGCAGCTGTCAGCTGAGCTCTATGAGGTCCTCCCATCTTTAGAATCCTGAGAACAATGTATGTTTCAGCAGCCTTCCAATCCTCCTAACTCATGATTTCTGTGTTTATTCATACTTTTTAGTTGTTATGCTATTATACAAGCTACTCCATTCCACTTGAAGTAATCACATATTACTATTATTTAAAAAGTAATATAACTAAAAATTTAACTTTGAGGGAAAAAAAGGATTGGAGTTTGTTAAGACTGAATTTACTACTACTCTCTTCCAGGGAAGAAGCAATTCTGAGTATCTGCCATGTGAAAGCCACTAGCCACGGCTGCGTATTGAGCATTGCAATTTGATAAATACGAATGAGGAATTTAAACTTTGTTTACTTTTAACTACTTTAAATTTAAACATAAATAAGTACAGATCACTTATGGCTACTATGCTGGACAATAAAATGTAAGGGGTTTCTCTTTTCCCCCCCGTAATACAGGGTTAAAAATCTCTCATTCTCAATGATACAATACTAAAAGCCTGACTAAAAACAACTTAAGTTGGATATAATTTCATTTGAGAACTACAACTTTACTTGAATTAAATAAATATATTTGTATCCCTTATTTGTCACACATTGTGTAAATATTAAATATTAATGTTTTGCTAAATAAATTTCAATATGTCTGATTATATGACACCCCCTACATTATTGGGAGCATTATAAAATCTACAACAGCCACATCATAATCTTTCTAAAATTAATATATGTGTAGATATATAGTACACATATATGCAAATGCGTATATATCTGCATTTTAATCTGTATATTTATCTAGATTTATCTATCATTTATCTACCCACCTATGTAATCTGAACTGCCATATTGTTTTCCATAGAGTTTGTACTAATATACAGTGTATGAGTGTTCCCTTTCCTCCACATCCTCACTATATCTGTTGCTTTTTGATGTTTTAATAGTAGCCATTGTGACTAATGTGAGATGGGATCTCATTGTGGTTTTAATTTGCATTTCTCTGATGACTAGTGATGTTGAGCATTTTTTATGGTTTTTGGCCACATGTATGTCTTCTTTTGAAAATGTCAGTTTATGTCATTTGCTCAGTTTTTATGTCATTTGCTCACTTTCATACGTTTTTTCCTTGTTGAGTTGATTTCCTTGTAGATACTGAATATTAGCCTTTTGTTGGATGCATTGTTTTGCAAATGTTTTTCCCATTCTGTATGTTTTCCGTTTACTATGTTAATTATTCCGTTTGCTGTGAAGAAGCTTTTTAGTTTAATTCAGTCTAATTTGTTTATTTTTGTTTTGTAGCATTTCCTTTTGGTGACTTCTTCATAAATTAATTGTCTAGACCAATGTCCAGAAGATATTTTCTTAGGTTTTCTTCCATGAGTTTTAGTTTCACATCTGACATTTAAGTATTTAATCCATCTTGAGTTAATTTTCATATATGCTGAGAGACAGGTGTCCTGTTTCCTTCTTCTGCATATGGCTCTCCAATTATTCCAGCACCATTTATTGAAGAGAGTATCCTTTTCCCACTGTATATTTTTGCTGACTTTGTGAAAATCGGTTGCAGGTAGGTGGTTATTTCTGATATATGTGTCAATTCTGTTCCATGTTGATCTGTGTGTCTGTTTTTATCTTGGTACCATGCTGTTTTGGTTACTATAGCCTTTTAGTGTAATTTGAAGTCAGGTAATAAAGCCTCCAGAATTATTGCTTTTGCTCAGGATTGCTTTGGCTATTTGGCCTCTTTTTGGATTCATATTAATTTTAGGATTTTTAAAAAATTTTATGAAAAATGACATTGGTATTTGATAGGAGTTACATTGACTCAGTAGATTGCTTTGGGCAATGTGGTCACTTTATTGTTCGTTTATTTTAATGCTATTGATTCTTCTAATCCCTGAGCATGGAATGTTTTTCCTTTTGTTTCTGTTATATACTATTTCTCTTAGCAGTGTTTTGTAGTTATTGGAGAAGATCTTTCACCTCCTTGGTTAAATGTATTCCTTAGTATTTTTTTTGTAGCTATTGTAAATGAGATTGAGTTCTTGATTTGATTCTCACCATAATTGTTATTGGTGTTTAGGAATGTTACTGATTTTTGTATTTTAATTTTGTATTCTGAAACTTTACTGAAGGTATTTGTCAAACCTAGAAGTCTTTTGCAAGAGTCTTTATGGTGTTGTAAGTATAGGATTTGTCATCAGGGAACAGAAATAATTTGACTTCCTCTTTTCCAATTTGATGTTTTTGTTTTTCTCTTGCCTGATTGCTCTGGCTATGACTTCTAGTACTATGTTGAATAGGATTGGTGACAGTGAGCATTCTTGTCTTGTTCTGGTTCTTAGGGGGAATGCTTCCAACTCTTCCCCATTCTGCAGTTGTAGGATAGAATGTTCTATAAATATCTGTTAGGTCCATTTGGTCTACAGTTGAATTTACGTTTAGACTTTCTTTTTTGATTTCCTGCCTCAGTGATTTGTCTAGTGCTGTCAATGGAGTATTGAAGCCTCCCACTATTATTGTATTTGTATTTGTCTCTTTTCTTAGTAATATTCTTTTCATGAATTTCAGTGCACTCCAATGTTAGTTGCATATATATTTAGAATTGTTATATCTTCTTGTTGAATTGATTCTTTCATCATTATATAATGAACTTCTTCGTCTTTTTAAGTTGTTGTTGACTGAAATCTATTTAACCTGATATATGTATAGCTCCTCCTGTTTGCTTTTGTTTTCTGATTGCACGGAATATATTTTTTCACTCCTTTACTTTGAGTCTGTAAATGTCTTCACCAGTTAGGTGGGTTTCTTATAAGCTGCATATGGTTGGATCTTGTTTTATTATCCATTCCATCAGCCTGTGTCTTTTAAGTGGAGCATTTAATTCATTTATATTTAAAGTTAGTATTGATGTGTGGTATTTTTCCTGTCATGGTATTAATTATTACGTAGTTGCTTTGCAGTCTCAATTGTCTAATTGTTTTATAAGACCTATCAGTTTTATACTTTCATGTGTTTGTGTGATGATAAGTACCATCTTTTGGTATCCATGTTTATAACTCCTTTGACCATTTCTTGTAGCCCTGGTATAGTGGTGATAAATTCCCTTAGTGTTTTCTGGGAAAGATTTTATTCCTCCTTGAATTACAAAGCTTAGTTTTGCAGGACACAGTGTTTTTAGCTGGGATTTTGCTTTTCCTTGAGAAAACCCCTGCCTCTTTCAGCTTATAAGGTTTCAGCTGAGAAGTCCACTGTTAGTCTGATGGATTTCCTTTATAGCTTATTACATGCTTCTTTCTCCCTTGCCATTCTAAGATTTTTTTCCCTTATATTGACTTTGGATACTGTGATGGCTCTATGTCTTCTTGCTATAAATCTCTGAACTTCCTTTATCTGGATGTCTAGTTGTCTAGAAAGACCAGGGAAGTTTTCCTAAATTTTTCCTTCAAATGGGTTTCCCTTGCTTTTCACTTTTTCTTCTTATCACTCTGGAATACCTATCACTTACAGATTTGGATGCTTTACATAGTCCCATATCTCTCAAATACTTTGTTCATTTTATGAAATTATTTTTTTCTTTATTTTTGTCTGACTGGATTAATTTGAAAGACTTGTCTTCCAGAACTGAAATTCTTTCTTCTACTTGGTCAAGCCTACTGTTGAAGGTGTAAATTGTATTTTGTAATTCCTTCAGTAAATTCTTTATTTCCAGAAGTTCTGTTTGCTTTTTGAAAAATAATATATATCTCTTCTTTCATATTTTAAATTTTTCCTGATTTCTTTGTGTTAATTTTTAACTTTCTCTTGGATATCATTTTGGTTTTTAAAAATCAGTATTTGAATCCTTTATCTGGTATGTCAAAAAATTCATTTTGGTTAGAATCTATTGCTGGAGAGTCAATGTGGTCCTCTGGAAATGTTGTAACACGTTATTTTTTGCGTACATTCAGAATTGTTTATCTGGTTTCTTTTCATCTGGATAAGCTATCTCTCCTTATTTCTGAATTTATTTTTATTTGGATGGGATTTTTTTCCCCTCTTAAGGATGTGACTGCAATGTGTTTTGTGTACAGTTATTTGGATTTTGCTCTGGGTGCTCTCCTTGGCAAAGTTTCCGTATAGGTTCTTTAGTTATATATAGCCTTTTCTGGTGGTTTTCTCAGATGCTGATTGTAATAGATACTGGGCATGTGAGCAAGCTCACTGCCTCCTGCACAGCGAGTTTGTTGGAGGTCTCAGGAAGCTTATCTTGTTCCCCAGTGCTATGCACTTGTATCAGTAGATTTTTCTGTTGGGTTTCACAGTTCATTCTCTAGGCCAGTGGGTGGCATTTATGGATAAGAGCCGGCTGTAGCCAACACAGATGGATATATGCTTTATCTTTGTTTATCTTGAGATGCTCTCTGATGTCTCAGGTCATGGGTTATCCTGTGGAATGCACACTAGTCTGAGCTCCCTGCTTAGTTCCAGAGTAAGGGACCAAGCTAGGTGGAGCCAGATTAGGTAGGCCTGCCTCTATGTCCTCCAGTGGCAGGCGTAACACTGGCTCTAAAGGGAGTCCACGAGGCAGCCTGCAAGCACCTGGGGATGTGGTTAGGCATGGAGTGGAGAAACCTCTTCTGCCACAAGTTCTCTGCCCAGGAAGCGAGGGAAGCCTAGACTTGTAATCTAGAAAAGTGTGTGCTCCAGATTCCTGGAAATATGTCTGAGAGGACGTGCTGCTGCACCAAGATTTCTGGACCCAAGGGTGCTGTGAATCAGGCCTCTAATCCAGGTGAACAAATGTGCTGAATGCTTGAAGTTATGCCCAGGTATGGAGCAGAGAGGGTGCCACTTCATGGAGACCTCTCTGCACAGGAATAGAGGGGTGACTCAGGTCCCTAGTATAGCAGGCAGATACACTGAATGGTTGCTATTTTGCCTGGACATGAAGCAGAAGCAGAGAGGTTGCTGCTATACCAAGTTCTTTCCAAGGAAAGGGAGGTATGTCCCACAGTCTCAATCCAATATGCTGAGGTAAGGTCTGCCTCCCTCCCACTCCTTGAAACTGATGGGACACACTCCCTTGACTGACCAAGGGAGCAGGCTGGGGCGCTCAGCAATGAGGTGCAGGCCAGCACCATCCCACAAAGCTATTTCTGCTGAAACCATGGCTTCAGCAACTTTTCTCTCATTTACTCCAGCTATTGGAGAGAGCCCAATTCCAACTCCTACTGCTAGGGTGCACTCCACACTTGCCACTGTATTCTGGCTGTGGGAACCCTTCTCCCACTCTGGAATAAGCACTCCAATCATCTGCCAGAGACTGAAAGGCCTGTAGCAGCCACTGCTGTTTAGGTCACCAAACAATGGCTGACTTTGTGTGAACCTGGATTGAAAATGGTATACTTTTCTCAGTTCTGGGTCTGGGAAAATGCCTGCAGCTTTTCCTGGTTTCTTTCCATCTCCATTTCTCCCAGTCTCTCCCCAAGTTAGCTGCAGGGGTTGGGAGAAACAAGATGCCCTCCTGTGGCCTTGGTGGCATGGATCCCCAGTGGAAAAGTGAACCATAGAGGGAGAATCTGCCTCCCTCATATACTGGAGCATCAATTACTTTTATCAGCTGAATGCCATCATTCATCCTGCTTGTAAACCTTGTCCCTGGGATCTGGGTGTCCTTCACATTTTGAGTGAGTTCCCATACTTCTTCTTGAATAAAAGCTCACAGTGTCAATCTTAGCACACCGTTTTTCTATTTCCAAGTGGACAAAGGCACAATAAAAATCTCTAGTCTGCCATCTTAGAAAAAAATTTTTTACTTTTTCTGTCTCTTTACTGATATTTCCATTTTGTTCATACATTGTTTTCTTGACCTTCTTCACATCTTTTTTTTAACTTCTTGAGCATCTTTAATACAGGTGTTTTAAACTTTTTGTTCAGTAGATCTGCAATCAGAATTTTTTCAGGGACAGGTTTTGTTGATGTATTTTTTTTATTTGAGCCATAGTTTCTTGTTTCTTTGTAGGCTTTGTGATGTTTTGTTGAAAACTGAATCTAATAATGTGGTAACTCTGGAAATCAGATTTCCCTCCTTCCCCTAGGGTTTTCAGTTTTCTGTTGTTGTTAATTTTTTGCTTATTTTATATATTTTTAATTGCTATAGGCTGTCTTTGTGTGAAAAAAAAAAAGTCTTCAAGTTGTAAATCTAAAGACTTTCAAGTCTTCTCTGAGCCCTTCCCTGGGCATGTACGGTCACTTTTTAATATTCCCTGTATAAGCAGTTGTTTTTGAATGTCCTTATCTTTAACACTTGGCTCCCAAAAGGGGCAAAAGATAAAAATAAAACAGTGGAGGGTGTTGGCAGTTAAGGTCCTTTGGAAATCATTTCACACAGAGGGAGTAGGTCTTACAGCAATGGGAGGAGGTGCAACAACAATGACCACCTACCTCTTTGTCTGTACCTCTGTGATCAAAAAGCAGAAATCAGTGACCAGAACACAGAGATCTGCTATTTGGAGGACACAGTCCTTTCTTTCGCCCACCCTGGCTCCCACAAGCTGTGCGCAGCTTGCTCCTGGAAGGTGTGCTCAGCTGCCTGTCACAGGGCTGGGGATGGGAGATGGGCAACTGCTACCATGCTAAAAACTGAGTTGACTGAAAGTAACTGCAGTTTACCACCCAAGCCTTGCCCTGGAAGTTGCAACTCTAATAGACTCCAGAGTTTCAAAGTAGCTACATTAGACAGATTCTATCAGTGTAATAGTTGTCCAGGTGGGGACAAGGACCGCTGGTGTTTTCTACTTTGCCATATTCTCAGAACCCCTCTCCAGGGTTTTTGTTGTTGTTGGGTTTTGGTTTTGGTTTTTTTTTTTTTTTTTAAATCAATTTTTTTTTTAAATTTCTACATAGACAATCAAACAAAGACAGGTTCATCCCTTCCTCACAAATCTGTTTACATTTTCTTTTCCTGTCTTGTTTATTGGACAAGAAGAAATTGAAGTATGATGCAGAATAGGAATGGTGATAGAAAACATCCTTACCTTGTCCTTGATCACAGAGGAGAGTATACTGTTTCTCACTATTAAATATAATGTTAGAGTGGGATTTTCATGTTTTTTTTTTTTAAATGAAGTTGAGGAATTTTCCTGGGAATTTTTATTATGAGTGGGTAATAATTTTTTTCAAATGTTCCTTTTCATCAATTTACATGATTATATGATTGTCTTTCTTAGCTTTCTGACGTTATAGATTATACAGACTGATTTTCAAATGTTGAACCAGCCATGTACAATTAGAGTAAGTCTCCTTTAGTCATGATGTATAATTTTTAGTATAAAATTTTTAATTTCATTTGTTCATATTTTGATAAAAATTATACATTTCTATTCATGTTAAACACTATTCTAAAGTTTGCTTTCTTCCAATGTCTTTCCCTAGTTTTGGTATTAAGGCAATGATGGCCTAATAAAATGAGTTAGGAATAATTCCTTCTGCTTCTGTTTTCTGGAAAACATTGTAAATCATTGGTATAATTTCTTTTTTAAATATTTGCTAGAAATTTCAGGAAATGATCAGGGCCTAATGATTTCTTATTTGGAAGAATATTATTAAATATTGACTTAATATCTTTAATAGATATAGGCCTATTTAGATTATCTATTTCTTCTTGTGTGATATTAGGTAGTTTACTCCTTAAGGAATTGATCCATTTCATTTAGTTATCATGGAGTTGTTCAAAATATCTACTTACTATCCTTTAATTCTCATGGAATCCATAGAGATGACATCACTTTTATTTATGACATTAGTAAATTGTGTCTAATCTCTTTTTACCTTGATTCAGTTGACTAGAAGTTATATATGTGTACATATAAATAAAATATATATAAGTATATAATATATAATATGTATATATAAATGTATATCTAATTTTTCTCCAAAATAGCAGACTTTGGTTTTGTTGACTTTCTTACTTTCCTGTTTTCAACTCATTGATTGCTGTTCTAAATGCTATCATTTCTTTTCATCTGCTTGATTTAGGCTTCAAGTATTCTTCTTACTCTAGCTGCCTAAGATGGAAACACAAGATACTGACTTTAGAGTTTTATTCTTTTCTAATATAAAAATTTAATGCTATAAATTATCTCTAAGCACCCCACAAATTTGACAAATTGTATTTACATTTAGTTCAAAATATTTCTTTAATATCTCTTAAGATTTCTTGTTTGGCCCATGTGTCGTTTAGAAGTATGTTGTTTGTTAGTATTTAGGAACTTTTTTCCTGCTTTTTCTGTCGTTAATTTCTAGTTTAATTCCATTGTGTTCTGTGAAAATACTTTTCATCATTTCTATTCTTCTACAGTTAATTAAACAGTTGTCTTCAATGATCTAGAATGTGGTCTATCTTACTGAATATTTTATGTGAACCTCATAAAATGTATATTCTGCTATTGTTGGATGGAGTATTTCATAAAAGATAATTTTTTTAAAGAAACTAAAAGTCAATTGGATCAAATTGATTGATAGTGCTGTTCAGGTCAACAATATCCTTCCTGATTTATTGCCACCTGGATTGATCAAATGCCAATAGAGGGGTCTCCAACTACAATCACAGATTTATCTATTTTTCCTTTCGTTCCATTAGTTTTTGCCTCATGTAGCATAATGCTCTATTGTTAGGTGTATACATATTGAGGACTATTTTTCCTCCTTGAAGAATGAACCCCATCATCATTGTGTAATTCTCCCCTTCATTCCTAATAGTTTTCCTTGGTTAGAGGATGCTTTGTCTGAAATAAATATTGCTACTTCAGTTTAATTTTGACTAGTGTCAGCATTGAATATTTCCTCCATTCCTTTGCTTTTAACATTTGCAGTATTTATATGTAGAGTGGGCTTCTTATAAAAATATATATTTGGATTTGTTTTGCATTCATTATGATAATCTCTGTATTGTTAATTTATTCATTAAGACCATTAACATTTAAAGTGATTGTTGGTATAGTTAGTTTAACATCAACACTGTCGGTAACTGTTCTCTTCATTGCACTTATTCTTTCTTATTTTTCCCTTCACTTCCTGCCTTCTCTAGTTTTAAGTGAGCATTTTAACTCCTAATATTTAACACTTAACTTTAACAAACATTTACGTCTTAACATATTTATTATACTTGTTTCTGATTTTTTTTAATTTCTCTAAATTTCCAATGTACGTTTTACCCTAATTTAAGTCTACCTTCAATTAAACCTATACCACTTCACATGTAGTATAGGTTCACAATATTTCTAATTTCTTCCTGTCATTCTTTATGATATTTCTTTCATTCATTTCATGCATGTATATTCTATAATCACCCAATATGTTATTTCTATTTTTACTTTAGCAATTACCTTTTAGATCAATTAAGAATAGAAAAAGAATTGCTACATTTAATTATATTCCTTTTCTGATAGTTTTCTATATGTGGATCTGAGTTTCTGATCCACATCATTTTTTTTTCCTGAAGAACTCTTAATAATTATTTGTATGGCAGATATGCTACCATACTAAATACTAAATTTCTTTAGTTTTGTTTGTCAGAGAAAGACTTATATGTACTTTACTTTTGAAGGTCAATTTTGCTAGATAGAAAATTCAAGGTTAGTGAATTTTTCTTTCAACACTTTAACTATTTAAATTTACTTTCTTCTTACTTGGCTGGTTTCTGATGAACTCACTGTAATCATTATTCTTGTTCCTCCATAGGAACAAGGTGGGTTTTTCCCCGATCTGACTTCTTTCAAGGTTTTCTCTTTGTCTTTGCTTTGCTGTAGTTTGAATGAAAGATGTCTTGCTGTGGTTTGGGGGTACTTATGCCCTCTGGTGTTCTCTGAGCTTCCTGGTTCTTTAGCTCCATGTCAGCAATTAATTTTGGAAAATTATTGGCTGAATTCACTTGTATTTTTTTCTGCTTTGTTGTTTCTTTATTTTTCTTCTAGCATTTTAATTACATGTATGTTATACTTTAGAACATTTTCCCACAATTCTTAAAGGTTCTGTTATTTATTGTTATCATTGTTATGCTATTTTTCTCTTTGCATTTTAGTCTGAGAAGTTTCTATTGACCCATCTTTAAGCAGGCTGATTATTTGCTCAGCTGTCTCAAGTCTACTGATAAATCCATCAAAGACACTTTCATTTATGTTACAGTGTTTTTGTTTCTAACATTCAAAAAAAAGTTTTCTTAGAGTTCCTCTTTTCTTTCATTACTCATTTATTCTCACATCTCTATTTTTTCATTAGATCACTTAACATGGCAATCATAGTGATTTTAAATTTCTTCTGTGATATGCTTAATGTTTACTGCAGATATTGGTGCCAAAAAGCTTTAAATTCCTCGAGTGTCCTTGTTTTTTTCTTTCTTGTCTCTGGGCTTCCCCAAGTATTCCTTCTCGAAGAAAGTCTGTCTTACAGCTCCTTTATCCAGTATTATACTGGAACCATTTCAGTATGACGATAAAGTGGGCAGAAAGGAAGAATGTTGTGTAATTTTCTGATTAAATCTAAGTCTTTTAGTAGATCTCTATCTTGGGGCTATTATTTTCACAAATGTTTCTCCAGTAGTATAGCTTCTTTTTCTTTACTACATCTTTCTCAGGGTATTTCCTTGAAATCCTGACACCTATTATTTGCTTCTTCCTTAGTCAAGAAGGGAAGACAAGAATGGAATGCAGTGTGAGAAATGCCCTTCTCCTATCTGTAGTAATGCTCTGGTAAAGTCATTTTCCTTGAAGATTAGTCCTTTATTATGTAGGATCTCCAAGATGTATTTCACAATTATTACTCACTTTTTCATCTTTTAGCTGTAATAACTCACTGATATCATACAAATGTCCTGTTGGTATGGTGGCAAGGTATGGGGGAACTAAAGTAGTCTATAATCTTAAGATGAAATCTCTGTGTTTTAATGATTCTGTGTTTCTTACTGTGACCCTCACCAGTGCTTCTCCAGTAATGTAGATTTTCTTTCCCACCATAGGTGAGACAGAAAGACTAGTGGGGCTGGAGAAATGCCCTTCCCTAGCTGAAATAAGTTCCTCATTAAGTCTTCTTCCCTAGAGAGTAGGCCTTTGTTATGGAGAACAATCAGGTTGCATTTCACAATGATTATGACTTCCCTGCTCCTACTATAACTATGAGGGGACATTCCTCAGATCTTCACCCTCAGGAGCCAGTGGAGTTTTTGGAGGTAAAAACTCATGAAATTGTGGGGTCTTCCCAAAGAGTGCCTCCCTAAAGAATTTCTCATTCTCATTCTAGTCCGTATTTATACTACAGAAATTCATCAAAATTGCTATTACATTGTTCCTAACAGTTATGGCTCCTGCATCTTCTGCTTCAGGTAAGCACATTTCAGCTGTGGCTCTCTGGATTCCCTTGTCACTTCAGATTTTGAGACACGAATTTGCCCTGCAAATCTAGTTCTCTAATGGATCTAAGAAAGTCTTTAATTTTGAGTTTGTTCAGCTTTTTCTTGTTGTAAGGACAGTAGTGATGACTTTTAAGCCCTTTACATGTTGAAGCAGAAATCAGAAACCCATGGTTTTCATTTTTAACATAAACAAGGTGTTAAACTCATGTCTAACAAAAGAAATGGACCAAAAATGTGGACATTAATTTATTAATTTTAAATGGTGACAAGTTCTATAAAAGGAAAGAAAAGTATGAGAAAGAATAACAAGGGTTAATGTAGACTGGTGTGTCAAGGAAGGCTTTTCTGAGGAAGGAACAATAAAGCTGAAATCTGAAGAATTAATAGGAGTTAGAGAGAGGAAACAACATCTAAGAAAGCATTGAAATGGAAGAGAGATGGATTCAATCAGTGACCTAATTTCTGACTATAGCTTAGTGAACAAGGGAAGAATCAGCCCTAGATGAATTTGCAGTAGCTGGCAGGAGTCAGTTTGAACAGGTATATTAGGCCATGCATGTGGAGGAGGGTTACTCTGAGGACCTAAGAGAGTCATTAAAGGGCATTAAGTAGTGCAGTGGAATGATCCCCTCATGTTAGTTTATTCTCACTACAGTATGAAAAAACTAATTAAAGTGAGGCCAACAGAAGTGGAGGCACCAGTTACAAAGCCACAGTACGAGATTAGGCAGTGGATGGTGATGATTTGATCCAAATTCATAAGGTAGATACTGACAGTAAGTGAATCAATTCAGGGTATATTTATGGATGTAAAAACAACAGAACTTTCCGGTATCTTGGACATAAAGGGTATACAATAGAGGAAGATATTAAGCGTGATTCTCAGGCTTCTAACTTAAGCGAAAGAGTAAATTATGGTGGCATTTCCTAAAATAAAAGAATATGAAGGGTAATTGATGATGGGGGGTGTCAAGGGTTACATTTAGACATATTAATTTTAATGTGTCACAAAACAACCAAAATGGAATAGACAGTTGGAGATGCTGGCATTTAAAACAATGAGGTTGATGAATTCACCTAACTGGAGAACGTAGAGTGAGAAGAAAATTGATAATTGCAAACAGAGTCCCAAACAGTCAATTGTAGAGACCCATGGGAAATCTGTTTTACATTCCTGATCTTAATGATTCTTAGGTTTTCATGGAGACCTAGCATGGTATATATGACTCAAATTTCCTATCATCATTTTAGGGTCAGGTAAAATACTTTAATATTGTTTTTTGAACCAGATGAAGTATTTAGGGGAAACCAACATGACTGAGTATCTGCAATATTCCAGGAACTGAGCCTGTGTCTTTGGAGTACTATGGAATGAGAAAACAATTTTTAAAAAGACAAACAAAGGATCAAAAAGAAGAGAGTAATGGAGGAAACAAATGGAATAAAAGGGGTTACTACAGAAAAAAAGGAAAGCATGGAAGAGGAACAGAAGTAATTTGAAATGCATAGATCCTATTAAGACCCTTTGAGTCAATATCAAATCAAATAATTCTATTTATTTTCTTCTCACTGTAGAATAAAACATTCATGTCTGATTTCAATTACTGTCATTCCCAATTACCAACTATGTAACAAGATGTACAAGACAAATTTCTGACATTTAAGAGCTCATGAAACATATAAAGTTGACCTTCCCCTTTAAGTAATACTCTCTGATGGAGGTGCTGAATTAGGTGTAAACTTGTCTTTACACATGCAAAATGAAGTACGAAGTGACGGTAGTACTACAGCCAATTTGTAATGAAAAAAAATTTCATCCTTGAGAAACTACTGACAAATATATATAAAAACGAAAACAATGATCCTTGTCAGTGAATGCTCTTTAAAAATGGAATCTTTGAAACAAAGTAAACACTTGATTTATAATTTGAAAAAATATAAGTAATCTTCATAGTGTGGGAAGTGGGGGAAACATGAATTCTGCTTAAATTCTTTGATCATTTTATGAAGAAGGAGGTATTGTTCCCCTGAATTATATAGGCATGCCTTCATTCTTTATTTTGCTAATATGGTGCTCACGGGAGCATTTGACAGTGAAGAGAAGTGTAGAGGCTTGGCACAATAGCAGAGGAAATGCTTCAATGAATAGTGTATTAATGTATATCTCATTGGTGCCCATACCTTTTTGTTGAACAAATTAGTTTCAATTGTGAACTTATCTATGCAATGGCTATTACCACATAAATCACAATTTACAGTGAACTATATGAATTTCACAAATTACAAACTTCTATCACCCTTTTGCATGACAAGAAATGTTTGCCCTGTAGAGTTCTCCATGCTGTCCATTCAAGAGGTTCCTTCAGTTTGTCTATCTTTCAGCTAATTCTCTGCTGGAGATAGGATTCATTCTGGAGAGCTCTTTTAATAGGATATGGGCAGAACTTAGTGTCACCTTATATTGACCATATGGGGAAAATGTTTTCTATTACAAGGTTGCAAAGCCTGTCCTTATATTCCTTAATAACAGGACATCCCTCAGATAATAAAGTGAAATTGTAACTGAATTTATAAACATGGTTTCAATGGTCCTAATGAGCTGTGACTGCAAGATTGTCAATGATACAGCACTTCCCAAAGTTTTCCTTGCATAAAACCTTCCAGAAATGCAATTCTTTCCTAAAGCATGTCGGATCCCCTTCCCTGCACCAACATGGTATTTGTGTAGGAAAGGATGAAAAGGGTTCACCTACATATCATAGCCTAGGTCAGGGTTCTTCCTCTCTGGTGTCCTGAGGGATTTTCGTCTTAATGATTTTGACATTTCTAAGCTTTTCTAGTAACTTTCAAAGGGTCCTGTTTGTGGAGGTTTGGACAGTAGTACTAGACCTCACATCTGGGCCTGGAAGTATACATTTCAAGCACTAGCTGGACAGTCCAACTTCTATTTGTCTTGCAAGTTTACAAGGGGAGTTAATTAGTGGCCAGGTACTTTTTCAGAAACAATCTAGGAGGAGATGAAATCTCAATGTATTGCTTGGATTATCTTGAATAACAAAGCAGAACGTTATCAAGAAATGAAATCATGGCTTTCTTGAGCATTTTACGTACATTATACCACTCGTTATGGGCTGAATTGTGTCACCCTCCAATTCATATATTAAAGCCCTAACCCTCAACACTTGAGAATGTGACCGTATTTAGAGGTAGGCAGGGCCTTTAAAGAGGCCATTAAGTTAAAGTGTGGCCCTTATGGTAGGGCCAATCTTGCTGGTGTCTTATAAGAGAAAACTCAGGCACACAGAAAGACACCAGGGATGCTTTCACTCAAAGGAAAGACCATGCGAGGACACAGGGAGAAGGCAGCCATCTGCAAACCAAACAGAGCACCCCCCGAAGACGCCAAACCTGCAGACATCTCGATCTTGGACTTACAGGCTCCAGAACTGTGAGCAAACAAACTTCTGTTGTTCAAGCCACCCAGACTGTGGTATTTATGGCAGCTGTAACAAACAAATATACCACCTAAGTTTCTCCTAGAATGATCTATGTGTTAGATTTCCAGGCCCTATTCCAGGGTCTGGTGCCTGGACCTAGTACAAAAGAGTCTGCATTTTAACTGTTATCCCAAGAATATTTTGATGCCAAATAAAGCTCAAAAACATCTGGTAGCAAGGTCACTTTATCACCTTAATAGATCAAAAGGGATAAACATTTAGCCTTTTTTTTTTTTTTTTTTTTTTTTTTTAGTATTTTTTTATGATTACATTTTGGTAGTAGCAAGGCTTGAAAATTAAGATCACAGAAAACTCACTGTCTTTCCTTCTCTAGGTCTCTGTTAGCTGGCACTTGTTACAGAATCAGACCCTTTTATAATGGTACCAAGTCCTGTCTCCTACTTTAGACAGGAATACCTGACAGGTGGCAGACAGGGAACTATTCATTAACACAGATGGCTGTTTCTGTACTGAACACTTGCCAACACCTGCAGATCCAACCAAGACTTACTCCTTTAATTAATGTTTATCTTTATTCTTAAAATTTAAAAGAAAATTAAATTAAAATCTGTTCACTATATATGGGATATATGACATTTTCAAAATATAGATATACTTGTTGGAAAAATCTCGGAGCCAAATCTTCCCCTCAGATACACAGATACCTTCCACTAATGCCATATTAGGGTCCTGCCAACATTTCCAAATAATTAAAGGTAACAAATATGATGAAAGTTGATATGAACATTCCAAACAATTGTAGGGTAGTTTTTTTTTTTTCTCTGCTTCTGCCAAAAGAAGACCCATATGTGCATATGAAGAAATGTGGAAAAGGAAAATGAAGGGAGAAACATTCAAGTTTTTGCAAAACCTTAAAAATAGCCTTCCTCACTTTAGCTTCCTTTCACAAAAAGATAACATTTTTACCTATCCATTGTGGTGCAGTTACATCTGAGTTGCTAACTTCTGAAAATTATGTTTCTGTTGTTGTTGTTGTTTAGCTTTTTTTCTGTTATCTCACCTATACCATTTTTTATTACCATTTTGATTATCATTTTGATAAAAAAATATTTTTATCACTTCAATTTGTCTTAAAAGACATTTGTTTAATGCCTTCTATGTGTTAGGCATTATGCAAGGTTCTGCCATGTTCATCTGTTTGACAATATAGTAAAGATGCATCTTCTTTAACCAAAAATATAGCTATTTCCCAAGAGTGTACACGTCCTGCATATATATGTGCATCTATGTCATGCACATTCTCCCTTTCTCTTTTCTCTTTCTCCTACTTCCTCTCTGTCCTTCTCTCCATCTCTCCCTCTTTTCCTCTTTCCTTAGGGAGTAGATCTTTATTTTAGGTACATCCTTAGTCATAGATTGCAGCCATCCTTGCTGGGAAGGTCGATTTGTATCTGACGAATAATAAAGTCAGAGAGACTTTTCTAAGTTGCTTTGGAGAAAATAGACATGATGTTTATTACTATAACCCAACCATATAGTCCTACTTTCTATTCTAATAATAATGATAACAATGAAATAATAAAAATTTATATTTACTGACTGCTTATTCCTGAAATAAAAATGATTCTTTATGGTAGTATTCTCCCTATTTTGCAGATGAGGCTTAGAGAGGGTAAATTTTCCTAGGTCATAGAGCTAGTACCTGGCTGGGCCAAGGAATCTAACATAGCCGTTCTACCTCCAGGACCCTGTATTTAATGAAACATACTACTTCTCATTCTGCTGAAACAAACATTTCCAATGTAGAATAAATGTTCTCAGATTTTACTAGGGTCAGTACTGGAAACAGCCATTTTAGGGTGGATTTGCTATAGAGAATACTATCCATTCTGGTACTTGAAGACTCCTATAATTAATTGTTTCCAAAGCTCAACACTTTTTTTTTCATATTTTATGTTGATACCTATTTGGATTATACATTTCTTGTACAGTTTTTATTTCCAGAAATTTTGACTTCTATATTTCTATCTTCTCTATTGTTTAATATTTTGTTAAATGTACCTTTTATCTTTATTATTTCATACCTTATTAGTTTTGTTGTGTTTAATTTGTTGTAATTTATCTTGCTTCTTAAGGCGAGTATGGATATTTTCATACTTATTTTCACTTGTTCTCATATTTTTAAGAAAATGATTTGAGGCTGACAATTTCCCCAAAAGTACTATTTTAACTGCATGTCACAGGATTGAACACACATATTGATTACTTTCAATTTCCACAATCATAAATATTTTGTCATTACTATGAGGATTTTCTGATTAAGCCATTAGTTATTCACAAGTTTATTAGAAAGTCTCTTAGCATGTAGAAAATTTTAACTTTTCCATTGCTAATTCTTTATAAAATTGTATTACAAGGGAGCATGGTGCGTTTGATATCAATTATTTGAACTCACTGGAACTTCCTTTGTAAACTCGCACCTTGTAAGTTTTCATAGAAATGTTCTAAAGTTACTGACAAATTATATATATTTTCTACTCATTGGAAACAGATTTTTATTAAAACTATTAGCTCAAAATTTTAGTATTACTGTTCAAAATGTCTATAACTTACTTATTCTTTTACTAAATATTTGTCTATTTTGTTAGTTATTACAGTTGTGCTAAAATTTCCTACTATTATGGATTTCCAAATTCCTTACTATCACTTTGTCTATTTCATGTATTTTTGAGCTATATCATTAAATGCACATAGCTTCTGAATATAATGTCTCACTGATGTATTTCTTCTTTTGTCATTATGTAATAATCCCCTTTGTTCCTTGTTAATTGTGGAGCACTGTTTAAATTCTATTATATGCTATGTGAATTTTGTTATTTTGCTTATTATATATTGTATGTGCTTATTAAATTATTTTGCTTTACTTTATTTTTAACCATTCTTTGGGATTTTGTTCATGCATATAACTTATACGTTAGCATATATCTGAATTTTTTACTTTAATGGCCAATTTAATCTGTTAATATATTACAGTTATTCATATGTTTAAAACAATTTCCTCCATATTATTTTGTGTTTTCTGCTTAACATTTATATTATTTGTCCTATTTCTCTTCCTTTCTTGCTTTCTTGCTTTCTCATGGATTGACAAATATACTGCTTTTTTAAAATTTAGATTTTGACAATCTCTATATTTAATCTCTTAGTGTTTATCTACATGGTTAGTATACTATAATATTTTTAAAATGCACATTATCCAGTATTTCTGACCTATTTTTGGCCATGACAAGGGCATACTTTTACTCTCCTTTAAAATCACTTTCCCTAGAATCTTATTTGCAAACCATTTTAACTTTTTAAAACTTTTCATCTCTTTACCTTGGCAAAATGAATCAGTTGTTTTCATAAAAAAAAAAAAAAGAGAGAGGAATAGTTAATTTAATTTAA
Source organism: Macaca thibetana thibetana (assembly GCF_024542745.1). Lineage (NCBI taxonomy): Eukaryota > Metazoa > Chordata > Mammalia > Primates > Cercopithecidae > Macaca > Macaca thibetana. The sequence continues at coordinate 78,590,764 of NC_065589.1, read as the reverse complement.
AGAGCAAATTTTACTAATTTTTGTATTTATGATTCTATTCTCTCTTATAACCCACAACTTCTCTTTTTTACTTTTTTTCTGTTTGAAATACGAGCATTTTTTTGGTCTGCTTACTGCTTGTTTTAGGTAAAGCTTATGAGTTTATATGTCTAACTATATGATAATGTTTTAATTTGGCTTTTCCTCTTAAATGACACTCTAGCTGGGCATAAAATCCTAAGTTGACTAATACATCTTTGCATTTTAATGTTATTATTCTGTAGTTTTCTGGCATCCATTGTTGTCGATGAAAAGCCCTGCTCATCTAACTGCTGTTCTTTTGTATGAAGCCAGTACTTTTTTTCTTTTGGCTATATTTTAGGATTCTATCTTTATTCTTCATTTCTTTAGGATTAGTTCTGTGAATCTGAGAATGCATTTAGTTTTATTTTTACTTTTGGTTCTTGGATCTTGGGGGTGAGCTTTTGATCTGGACACTATTGTATTTCTTCAGGTTTGAAGGATTATCTGAAGTCATTTTTTAAAAAATATTGCTTTCCTGCTATCCTTACCTATGAAACATGTTACTATACATTTTTGAAACTTAATAAAACATCATCTTTTTAGTAAAACAAGACTTCCTAGAAGAGAGGCAAAAATTAAGGAAAAATATCAAACAACAAAACAGATAACTCATGTGTATATATAGCTCAGGAAAGAAGTTAGTGTGAGATAAATGAAGGGCACATAGACTCAAGACAAAGAAAAATAAAAGCAATACGGGGCATGGAAGATAGGACAAAGAAAAAAAATAAAATGAAATAGATCTGAACAAAGAGTTTATAGTATTGGACATTTAACTAAGGGCTATTAACATGGCTCCTAGATATGTGGGTCATTGCCATAAGTTTAGAATTTTATTTCACAGGCCTTTTTAGCCTGAGGAATGGGGATAAGTTAGGACTGAATTCATATCTAAGTAGTTCTGCCATACTCTTATCTTATTATATAATCCTGAGTTTGACAAGCTATACCCATCTTAGATGAGATCGTCCCTAGGATATGGCCAGTCTAGTTTTCATACATATTATGTATGTAAGCCTGGGTTTGAAAGGGCCAAATTAAAGTCCAACATTACCCTCATTAATTCAAAATACCTCAATTTTGGGTGCATGCTGCTAATAAATTTGATGGGGATGGGAATGAAAGATATACATATCTGCCTGTACATATCATTGCTGAATTATCCTTAATAGACAATTATTCACTTAATTTTTCCTGTATCATTTAAATTCTAATTGACTTATCCAAAAGGTGTTTATGTCTGGTCTTTGCATAAATATATCTGAGATCAGCTTGTGATGCTTTCTGGTTGCAAAGTATCTAGAGTAAAAATGATAACAATGGAAAACTGATGAAGGTATCTGCAATATATTTAATTCATATCCCTGAGGAAGAGAATCAAAGCTACATGACTGAAATAAATAAATAAATAAAAATAGAAATCAAGAAAACTTTCAAAATGTAAAGAAGATTGAGCCTCTAGGTTGAAATCACTCATCATCAATTCAAGACAAATGCAGAAAGAAATCAATACCAAGAGATATGTTGCTATTGGATGTTGAATACAAAAATAGAGAATTATTTAGAAACCAAAGTCAAAATAAAGAGATGTTGGGAGGAAAAGCAAGCAGGTCCAAAACGTTTTCACAGAAATATTCAATGCTGGAAACCAGCAAATATCTACAAAGTCCTCAAGAAAGAAAGGGTGATCAAATAATATTATGTCCAGCTAAGATATTGTACAGACATAAAGACAAAATATAAGTTTGAAATGTGCACAAACTCTGAGATTATAATTTCATGAGCCTGTCATGAATAAATGACTGTGAACTTATTATTATTGTATTTTTATTTTATTTTTTTGAGACAGAGTCTCGCTATGTCTCCCAAGCTGGAGTGCAGTGGTGCAATCTCAGCTCACTGCAAGCTCCACCTCCCAGGTTCACACCATTCTCTTGCCTCAGCCTCCCGAGTAGCTGGGACTATAGGCGCCCTCCACCATGCCCGGCTAATTTTTTGTATTTTTAGTGGAGACGGGGTTTCACTGTGTTAGCCAGGATGGTCTCAATCTCCTGACCTCGTGATCTGCCTGCCTCGGCCTCCCAAAGTGCTGGGATTACAGGTATGAGCCCTAGCGCACGGCAATGACTGTGAAATTCTTTTAAGTCAATGTAATTGTAGTAAAATTAGTTGGGATAAGCATTAAATACTTTTAAATGTAGGATTAACACTTTTTTAAAAAAAACAGGGTTTATGGCTTCAGAACCATCTGAAAATATAGAATACTATCAGCAGGAGAAGAGACTCTGAAAGGTAGGAGAAGTATACTGATCTCTTCATCTTTCAAAGCTGTTGGTCAAATGAGATTACTTTTAATAATAAATCAAATAATAAGATTTTAAATGTAAATTATGCAAACACTGTTCTTTTCCTTCAAAACACAACTTCCCTCTTCTATACTAACAGAATAGTATAGAAGATATACTTCTATACCAAATTTTTTCAGATATAATGAGAAACCCCTTCATTTCAGGTAGTGTAGTGCTATAACCCTATAACCAAGCCATAGGAGATGAGCCTAGTCCAAAACAGCTGCAACACACTTCTTCCATTTGGCCGTTGATTGTCTAGAAGAGCTATGTAGCTCAGTCTGGCCAATAAAGTATCAGCAGAAATTAGTTGACTGGAGCTTCTGGGAACTTTTACTATACAGATTTTATTTTTATTTTTATTTTTTTGTAACAGCTTTATGGATACAGTTCACATACCCTGTATTCATATACCACTCATACAATGTGTACAAATCAGTGATTTTTAGTATATTCACAGTTGTACAACCATCACGATGATCAAATTTAGAACATTTTCATCATATCAAAAAGAAATCCCATACCCTTTAACATTCACTCCCCATTCCTCCACCCCATCAGCCCAAGACAACACTAATCTATATTTTGTCTCTATAGATTTGCCTATTCTGGGCATTTCATATGCACTAGATAATATAATTTGTGATTTTTTGTGTGTGTTGTTTATATAGCATAAAGCTTTCAAAGTTCATCTGTGTTGTGGCTTGTATCAGTACTTCATTCCTTTTCACTGCCAAATAATATTCCATTGTATGGATATATAAATAACATATACACACACACACAAACACACACACACACACACCACATCATGCTTATCATTCATCAATTAGTGGACATTTGGATTGTTTTCACTTTTTAGCTATTATGAATAAGATTACTGTGAGCATTCAGGTACAAGTTTTTGTGTGGACATATGTTTTCCTTTCTTCTGGGCACATATTGCTGAGTCCTATAGTAACTCTATGTTAACATTTTGAGGAAAGGCTAGATTATTTTCCAAAGTGGCTATACCATTTTATATTCCTAACAATGGTGTATAAGGTTTCATTTTTCTCCATCCTCACTAACTTTTTCATCATTTTTATTATAGCCATTCTAGCTGTAAAAAGTAGTGTCTCACTGTGGTTTTGATTTGCCTTTCTCTGTTGGCTAATGATATTGAGCACCTTTCCATGTGTTTATTAGCCATTTGGATATCTTAATAAATGGCCATATTTTGGGTTTTTTTGTTTAATTATTTACTTATTTTAGCTTTATTTCTTTTTTTGTTTGCTTGGGTATTTTGGATTTTATTAAAATTGTTATTTTAGGTTCAGGGGTACATGTGGGAGTTTGTTACGCAAGTAAACTTGTGTCATGGAGGTTTATTATACAGATTATTTCATCACCCAGTATTAAATCTAGTACACAATAGTTATGTTTTCTGCTTTTCTGCTCCTCTCCCATCTTCCAGCCTACAACCTCAAGTAGACCCCAGTGTCTGTTGTTTCCTTATTTGTGTTTATAAGTTCTCATGGTTTAGCTCCCACCTATAAGTGATAACATGTGATACTTAGTTTTCTGTTCCTGCCATAGTTTGCTGAGTATAATAGCCTCCAGCTCCATCCATGTTCTCACAAAAAACATAATGTCATTCTTTTGATGGCTGCATAGTATTCCCTGGTGTATATGTACCTCATTTTCTTTATCCAATCTGTCATTGATGGGCATTTAGTATGATTTCATGTCTTTGCTATTGTGAGTAATACTGCAATGAAATGTCTTTATGGTAGAATGATTTATATTCATGTATTAATCAGGGTTCTCTAGAGGGACAGAAATAATAAGATAGATAGATAGATAGATAGATAGATAGATAGATAGATAGATATAGATATAGATATATATATCCTTGTACTTGTATCTTGTTCTGATACAAGAACAAGAATATCCTTGCCCACAACGAGCCTTCTCTTGTTCTGGACCCCACTCAATACTGGCATATTTATATGGGAGTTTATTAATTATTAATTAATACTGGCATATCTATAAGGCATATATATGGGAGTTTATTAAGTATTAATAAATTCACACTACCACAAGGTCCCACAGTAGGTCCTCCACAAACTGAGGAGCAAGGAAGACAGTCTGAGTCCCAAAGCTGAAGAACTTGGAGTCCGAGACTCAAGGGCAGGAAGTATCTAGCACAGGAGAAAGATGCAACCTTGGACGTGAAGCCAGTCTAGTCTTTTCACGTTTTCTGCCTGCATTTTATTCTCGCCCCACTGGCAGCTGATAAGATTGTGCCCAGCCAGATTAAGGGTGGTTCTACCTTTCCCAGTCCACTGACTCAAATGTTAATCTCCTTTGGCAACACCCTCACAGACACATCCAGCAACAATACTTCGCATCCTTCAATCCAATCAAGTTGACACTCAGTATGAACCATCACAAATCCACCACTTGTCAACTTGAGCCCATACACATCTCCTGAGATCATACATAATCTTCAAATGAAGACAATAATGAAGTCATAATTATGCCTATCAAAATACAACTATCCTTCATGCAACCGGAAATGCACCAATCCCCAACCCAAATGCTGTTATATAAAGTTAACAACTCTTAAATGCTGATAAAAAGTCAACAAATCTTATGGCACACGATAAAGGAAATTAAGATATTTTCTTAGTACTAGTGTATACATGCACAAACATGTTTTTAACAAAAGAGGGAGGAAATACTCAAGACAATTACAGTCCCCATTTCTGCAACTAGTCACATGGTCATAGCTGGTATTGATGACTACCTTCTTCTAGTACCCATTCTGTATTCCATTTGCCTTCAGCAAGCACCTCAGCAGGTGGTGTTTTTTTTTTTTTTTTTTCCTGGCGTAATGACCCAAACCTTCATTCCTGAAGGGTCTGGGTTATTTGTAGTCCTGCCTGGATTCAGCTGTTGTAGTTTCCCATTGACCTTAATCACAGGGCATGGTAATATTAAGAGATGCCTAATGGATCTCCTGTATTCCATGCATACTCTTCCTTACCTCTGCTATGGAGTAGTAGACTGATTTCATCTTGATAGTCTGGGCCAATCACCCCAGCCAACACTGTAACTCTTTTCTTAGCCTATTGGCTTAGAGGTAGGGGGAGCCCAAAGTGTCCAGGTGGCAATCTTAACTTCCAGTTTAATGAAATCATGTTTGTGTCTCCTGGTGGCCGCATTTCTCCCTCTAGAACTAAGATCTCTAGGCCAGCAGAACATAATGTCGCAGGAACATGAAGAAAAAATTGTGCTACTGGATCACTAGGGGTGATGGTGAGTGGTGCCACTTCCACTTCCACCCCTTGATCCCTGGATACATAAATCCTGGCTATGGGGAAAACAGTATCGTGTATTGGATGTCAATTCATAGCACACACACGGAGGACTTTGCCCCAGCCCTACAAACTATTGTCACCTAGTTGGCATTGTAATTGTAACTTCAAAAGGCCATTTCACCCTTCTATCAATCCAGCTGCTTCTGGTTGATGGGGAACATAGTAAGACCAGTGAATTTCATAAGTATGAGCCCAAACTTCTTTAGTCATAAAGTGAGTGCCTTGGTCAGAGGCATTGCTGTGTGGAATACCATGACGGTGGATAAGGCATTCTGTGAGTCCACAGACGGTGGTGTTGGCAGAAGCATTGTGTGCAGGTTAGGCAAACCCATATCCAGAGTAAGTGTCTATTCCAGTGAGGCCAAACCTCTTCCCTTTCCATGATGGAAGAGTCCCAGTATAATCAATCTGCTACCAAGTAACTGGCTGATCACCCTGAGGAATGTTGCCATGTGGAGGGCTCAGTGTTGGTCTTGGTCTCTGCTGCTGGCAAATTGGGCACTCAGTAGTGGCTGTAGCAAGGTCAGCCTTGGTGAGTGGAAGTACATGTTGCTGAGCCCATGTGTAACCTCTCTCTCTGCCACCATGGCCACTTTGTTCATGGGTCCATTGGGTGATGACAGTCAAACTATTGGCTACAACCCATAAATTACTATATAATTGCACATCTGGCCATTTCTCCTTACATGCAAAGTGTACAACCAGGTGTGCTGCTCAAAATTCTGCCCACTGGGAAGATTTCCTTTCACCGCTGTCCTTTAGGGATGTCCTAGTAAGGGGCTGTAGTGCTGCAGCTTCCTACTTTTGTGTGGTGCCTGCATATTGTTCACAGCCATCTGTGAACCAGGCCCTAGTCTTCTTGACTTCCACCAATTGATCATAGGGAACTCCCCATGAGGTCATCAATGCAGGTTGGGGGACAGAAGGCACAGTGACAGGAGTAGAGACCAAGGTCAATGAGCCACTTCCTCATGTAACTTACTTGTGCCTTCAGGACCTCCTTGAGCCCGATCACCTATACACCATTTCCATTTGATGATGCTGCAGTGCACACACCATTTTATGGCTACATAGGCTGGAAAACACCCAGTTCATGATAGGCAGTTCAAGTCACATGGTGACTTAGTGACCCAAAATCAAATGTTCAGTGTCCACCAAAGCCCAATAATAGGCCAAGAGCTGTCTCTCAAAAGGAGAGTAGTTATCTGCAGAAGATGGTAGGGCCTTGCTCCAAAATCCTAGAGGTCTCCACAGTGATTTGCCTATGGGGGCCTACCAAAGACTCCAAACAGCATCCCCATCTGACACTGACACCTCAAGCACCATTGGATGTGTCCCTGGGTCACATGGCCAAACTGGCAGAGCAGATTGCACAGCAGCCTGGACCTGTTGCAGAGCCTTCTCTTGTTCTGGACCCCACTCAACACTGGCAGCCTTTCAGGTCACTCAAAAAATGGTCAGGAGTGACATACCCAAATGAGGAATATGTTGCCTCCAAAATCCAAATAGGCCCACTAGGCTTTGTGGCTCTTTTTTGGTTGTAGGAGGGGCCAGATGCAATAACTTATCCTTCACCTTAGAAGGAATATCTCGACAATCCCCACATTTCTGGACCCCTAGAAATATTAACGAGGTAGAAAGTCTCTGAATTTTGGTCAGATTTATTTCCCATCCTCTGGCATGCAAATGTCTCCCCAATAAGTCCAGTGTGCTTACTTCTTCTCCCTCACTATGCTCCCAGTCAGCATAATGTCATCAATGTAATGAACCACTGTTATATCTTGAGGAAGGGAAAAAAGATCAAGGTCTCTTCAAACAAGATTATGACACAAGGCTGGAAAGCTTATATACCCCTGAGGTAGGACAGTAAAGGTATATGATATGGTTTGGCTATGTCTCCACCCAAATCTCATCTTGAATTCCCATTTGTGGGAGGGACTCAGTGGGAGGTAATTGAATCATGGGGGCAGGTCTTTCCAGTGCTGTTCTCATGATAATGAGTAAGTCTCATGAGATCTGATGGTTTTAGAAAGGGGAGTTTCCCCACACAAGCTCTATTCTGTCGTCTGATGCCATGTGAGATGCACCTTTCACCTTCTACCATGAGTGTGAGGCCTCCCCAGCTATGTGGAACTGTAAGTCCATTAAGTCTCTTTCTTTTGTAAGTTGCCTAGTCTTGGGTATGTCTTTATCAGGAGTATGAAAATGTAATAATACAATTCCTCTGGGTATATACCCAATAATGGGATTGCTGGGTTAAATAGTAGTTCTCCTTTTAGCCTTTTGAGGAATCTTCATACTGCTTTCCACAATGGTTGAACTAATTTACATTCCCACCAACAGTGTATAATGGTTCCCTTGTTTTCTTTGACCTTGCTAGGATCTGTTAATTTTTGACTTTTTATTAATAGCCATTCTGACTGGTGTGAGATGGTATCTCATTGTAGTTTTGATTTGCATTTCTCTAACGATGAGTGACATTGAGCTTTTTTCATATACTTGTTGGCCACATGTATGTTTCTTTTTGAAAAGTACCCATTCATATCCTTTGTCCCCTTTTTAATTATTTTTTGTTGTTTTTTTATTTTTTTGTAAATTTGTTTAAGTTCCATATAGATGCTGGATATTAGACCTTTGTCAGATGCATAGTTTGCAAATATTATCTCCAATTCTGTAGGTTGTCTGTTTACTCTGTTGATAGTTTCCTTTGCTGTGCAGAAGGTGTTAACTTTAACTAGATCCCATTTGTCAATTTTTGCTTTTACTGCCATTGCTTTTGGTGTCTGTCATCAAATCTTTGCCCGTCCCTAAGTCCCGGATGGTATTGCCTAGGTTAACTTCCAGGGTTTTTACAGTTTGGGTTTTTACATTTAAGTCCTTAATATGCCATCAGTTGATTTTTGTATATGATGTAAAATAAGGATGCAGCTTTAATATTCTGCATATGGCTAACCAATTATCCCAGCACCATTTACTGAGTAGGGGGTCATTTCCACACTGCTTGTTTTTGTCAGCTTTGTTGAAGATCACATGGTCAGGGGTGTGCTATTTCTGGGCTCTCTATTCTGTTCCATCGGTCTATGTGCCTGGTGTTGTACTAGTACCACGTTATTTTGGTAATTGTAGCTCTGTAGTGTAATTTGAAGTCAGGTAACATGACCTCCAGATTTGTTCTTTTTGCTTAGGATTGCCTTGGCTATTTGGGCTCTTTTTTGGTTCCTTACGAATTTTTAAATAATTTTTTTCTAGTTCTGTGAAGAATCTCATTGGTAATTTGACAGAAATAGCATTGAATCTGTAAATTGCTTTGGGCAGTGTGGCCATTTTTATTATTATTATTATTATTATTATTATTATTATTATTTGACAGTCTCACTTTGTCACCCAGGCTGAAGTGCAGTGGCATAATCTCAGTTCACTGCAACCTCTGGCTCCCAGGTTCAAGAAATTATCCTTGCCTCAGCCTCCTAAGTCGCTGGGATTACAAGCTCACACAACCACACCCAGCTAGTTTTTGTATTTTTAGTAGAGATAGGGTTTCACCATGTTAGCCAGGCTGGTTTTGAACTCTTGACCTCAAGCGATCCGCCCTTTTGGCCTCCCCAAATGCTGGGATTACAGGCATGAGCCACTGTGCTGGGCCTTAATGATATTGATTCTCCCTATCCATGAGCATGAGATTTTTTTCCATTTGTTTGTGTCTTCTCTCATTTCTTTGAGCAGTGTTTGGTAATTTTCATTATAGAGATCTTTCACCTCCCTCGTTAGCTGTGTTCCTAGGTATTTTGTTCTTTTTGTGGCAATTGTGAATTGGATTCCCTTTCTGATTTGGCTCTCAGCTTGGCTGTCGCTGGTGTATAGGAATGCCAGTGATTGTCCTACATTAATTTCTATCCTGGAACTCTGCTGAAGTTGTTCATCAGCTTAAGGAGCTTTTGGGCTGAGACTATGGGGTTTTCTAGCTATAGAATCGTGTCATCTACAAACAGAGATAGTTTGACTTCCTCTCTTCCTACTTGGATACCTTTCATTTCTTTCTCTTGCCTGATTGCTGTGCCAAGGACTTCTAATACTATGTTGAATAAAAGTGGTGAGAGAGGGCACCCTTGTTTTGTGCTGGTTTTCAAGGGCAGTGCTTTTGCCCATTCAGTATGATGTTGGCTGTGGGTTTGTCATAGCTGGCTCTTATTATTTTGAGATATGTTCCTTCAATGTCTAGTTTATTAAGAGTTTTTAACATGAAGCAGTGTTGAATTTTATCAAAAGCCTTTTCTGCATCTATTGAGATAATTATGTAGTTTTTGTCTTTAGTTCTGTGTACATGGTAAATCATATTTATTGATTTATTTATGTTGAACCAACTTTGTATCCTGAGGATAAAACCAACTTGATCATGGTGGATTAGCCTTTTGCTGTTCTCCTGGATTTGGTTTGCAAGTATTTTGTTGAGAATTTTCTCATTGAGGTTTATTGAAGATATTGGCCTGAAGTTGCCTTCTTTTGTTGTGCCAGGTTTTGGTATCAAGATGATGCTGTCCTCATAGAATGAGTTGGAGAGGAGTACTTCCTCCTTAATTTTTTTGAATAGTTTCAGTAGGAATGGTACCAGCTCTTCTTTATACATCTGGTAGAATTCGGCTGTGAGTCCATCAGGTCCTGGGCTTTTTTTAGTTGGTAGGCTATGTGTTCCTGATTCAATTTTGGAGCTCACTATTGGTTTGTTCAGGGAATCAATTTCTTCCTGGCTCAGTCTTGGGAGGCTGTATGTGTCCAGAAATGTATCCTTCTCTGCTAGATTTTCTAGTTTGTGTGCACAGAGGTATTTGCGGTAGTTTCTGATGGTTATTTTTATTTCTGCGGGGTCAGTGATAACGTTCTCTTTGTCATTTCTAATTGTGTTTATTTGGATATTCTCTCTTTTCTTCTTTTTTAATCTAGCTAGCGACCTATCTATCTTATTAAGTTTTCCAAAAAACCAACTCTTGAATTTGTTGATCTTTCGAATTTTTTTGTGTGTGTCTTGATGTCTTTAGTTCAGCTCTGATTTTGTTTTTGTGTTTTGCTTTTTGTTTGTTTTGGTATCTTCTGATAACTTTGGGGTTGATTTATTCTTGCTTCTCTAATTATTTCAGTTGTAATGTTAAGTTGTTAATTTGAGATCTTTCTAACCTTTTGATGTGGGCATTTAGAACTGTGAATTTCCCTCATACCACTGCCTTAGCTGTCCCAGAGACTTTGATATGTTGTATCTTTGTTCTCATTAGTTTCAAAGAACTTCTTGATTTCTGCCTTAATTTCATTAGTTACCCCCAAATTATTCAGGACAATGTTGTTTAATTTACATTTAATTTCATGGTTTTGAGTGGTTTTTCTTAGTCTTGACTTATATTTTTATTGCACTGCGGTCCAAGAGTGTATCTGGTATGATTTTAGTTCTTTTGCATTTGCTGAGAATTGTTTTATGTCCAATTATGTGATCGGTTTTAGAGTATATGCCATATGACTTGTTTTTGGGTGGAGAGTTCTATAGAGGTCTATCAGATGTATTTGGCACAATGTTGAGTTTAAGTCCTGAATATCTTTGTTAATTTCCTGCCTCAATGATCTGTCTCATATTGTCAGTGGATTGTTGAAGTCTCCCATTATTATTGTGTGAGAGTCTATGTCTCTTTGTAGGTCACTAAGAATTGCTTTATGAATCTGGGTGCTCCTGTGTTCAGTGCATATATATTTAGGATAGTTATATGTTTTTGTTGAATTGAACCCTTTTCTATTATGTAGTACCCTTCTCTGTCTTTTTTGATCTTTGCTGATTTAAAGTCTGTTTTGTCTGAAATTAGGATTGCAACTCCTGCTTTTCTTGTTTTCCATTTGCTTGGTAGATTTTCTTGCATCTCTTTATTTTGAGCCTATGAGTGTCAGTATGTGTAAGATAGGTCTCATGAAGACAACATACCATTGGGTCTTGCCTTTTTTTTCCAGCCAGCTACTCTGTGCCTTTTAAGTGGGGCATTTAGCCCATTTACACTGAAGGTTAGTTTGATTTGTGTATATTTGCTCTTGTCATTGTGTTGTTAGTTGGTTACTATGTTGGCTTGTTTGTGTGGTTGCTTTAGAGTGACACTGGTCTCTGTGCTTAAGTTTTTGTATTAGCTGGTAGCCATCTTTCCTATCTATATTTAGTGCTCCTTTCGAGATTTCTTGTAAGGCAGGTCTGGTGGTAACAAACTCCCTTAACATTTCCCTGTCTGAAAAGGATCTTATTTCTCCTTCACTTAGGAAGCTTAGTTTGGCTGGATATAAAATTTTTGGTTAAAGATTTTTTCTTTAAGAAGGTTGAATATAGGTCCCCAATCTTTTCTGACTTTTAGGGTTTCAGTGGAGATGTCTGCTGTTAGTCTGATGGGTTCCCTTTGTAGGTGCACTGCCCTTTCTCTCTAGCTACTTTTAACATTCTTTCTTTCATTTCTGATGATTATGTGTCTTCAAGATGTATTGTTGTGTATAATCTTGCAGGAGCTCTTTGTATTTCCTGAATTTGACTGTTGGTCTCTCTAAGTTGGGAAAGTTTTCGTGGATGATATTCTGAAATATGTTTTCCAAATTGTTGGCTTTCTGTCTCTCCCTTTCAGAGATGCCAATGATTCATAGATTTGGCCTCTTTACCTAATCTCATACTTCTCAAAGATTTTGTTCATTCCTTTTCATTTTTTCTTTTCCTTTTTTTTCTTTATTTTATCTGATTGTCTTATTTCAGACAGCCAGTCTTCAAGTTCTGAGATTCTTTCCTCGGCTTGGTTTATTCTGCTGTTAATACTTATGATTGCATTGTGAAATACTTGTATTATGTTATTCAGTTCTGTCAGATCCATTAGGTTATTTTTTATGCCAGCTATTATGTCCTTAGCCTCTGTGCCACTTTATTGTGATTCTTAGTTTCTTTGGATTGGATTTTGCCATCTTCCTTACTGTTGATGATCTTTGTTTCTACTCATACCCTGAATTATATTTCTGTCACTCCAGCCAGTTCGTTCTGGTTAAGAACTCTTGTTGGAGAGTTTTTGCAGTCATTTGGAGGACATATGACACTCTGGCCATTTGAGTTACCAGAGTTCTTGTGTTGTTTCTTTCTCACCTCTGTGTGGATGTTCCTTTAACTTCAATATAAATTGAGTAGGGTCAATAGACTTCTTTTCTTGATGTTTTCACTGGGCTGAGGCTTTGTGCAGGGTCTTTTTTGAAGCTGACTTGTCTCTGGTTTCAGAAGGGGATATTTAGCAATGCATTTTTGGTGTTGAAGCTTTTGGATGTCAGGTATTTTTGGTGTTGAAGCTTTGGGGTGTAATCCAGTAGGTGGCACTTAGGTTATTGGTCAGTTTGTAGGCTCTTGCTCAGTTGTGTGGCTCCTCTATGTTTTCTTATAGTTGCAGCCGTGTTTCCTCTCAGTGCTCTGAAAATGTGGGTTTTCCTCCCCATTGAGTGCTGCCTGTAGATCATGGCTTGGCACTTCCGGGCTGCTCACTGCAGCTCTGGGGCAATCTCAGTGTTTATGTTCCTCCTCAACTTGGAGGCAACCGAGAAAGGGACCTTAGGTGGCTGTGTCCAAGGGTCTTTGGTTTGTCTCCTTGGGGCTCCACCCCAGAGAGAAGCAGGTTAGCAATCACTCAGTGAAATCAGCTCAGGATGGAAAGTCCATGCAATGAGCCCAAGCCAGGGGCTCTGTGTGGTGATGAGTAGTGCGGGATGGGGGTCTTGTGGGAGATGAACTAGCCTTCTCACCTTGGGTCAACTGCAGCTTATTGGAGGTATGGATAAGGCACTAAAGATCTTTGCTCCTTTGTTAGTCCAAGGGTAGAAAGGCAGAGGCAGTGAGTGAGAGGCTTTCGGTTGCTCCTGGAGGCTCTGTCCTGGGAGTTACTGAACTGCTACTCGCTTCATAGCTTTGGCAGTGGATGACTGGAGGCCCAGGCCCAGAGGACCTGCCTAGTGAAAAGATATGGAAACAGGCCGCTGTGTATAAGCCTGGCCACTTTTCTGTAGGGCTGCTGAAGTGTGCTGGTGGCCTGCTCCAGTCACTAGTTGCTTCAGATTTTTCAGTACCTGGAGGTATCACCAGTGAAGTCTGCGAAGCAGCAAAGATGGCACCAGCACCTTTCTCTGGGAGCTCTATCCCAGGAAGGTTTGAAACCTCTGTCAGCCAGAGAACACCATCAGGGATAGCTGGAGACCCTGGTTGAAAGGTTCCACCAGATGATGAGGAATGGGATTGGGGACCTACTTAAAAAAGCAGTATGAAATGGCCATATTTCCAATCCATATGAAAAATAAGTAAATCCCCACTTCACACCATTCAGGAAAAGAATACTAGATACATTAAATACTTATATATGAAAAATAAAACTTAAAAATTATTACAAGAAAATTAAAAATTAAAAACCTAGAATTAAAATTACCCCTTGTATTAGTCTGTTTTCACACTGCTGATAAAGACATACCTGAGACCGGGCAATTTGCAAAAGAAACGGTTTAATTGGACTTACAGTTCTAAGTGCCTGGGGAAGCCCCATAAACATGGCAGAAGGCAAGGATGAGCAAGTCCTGTCTTACATGGATAGCACCAGGCAAAGAGAGAATGAGGAAGACACAAAAGTGGAAACCCCTGATAAAACCATCAGATCTTGTGATACTTATTCATTACCATGAGAACAGGATGGGGGAATCCACCCCCATGACTCAATCATCTCCCACTGGGTCCCTCCCACAACACATGGGAATTATGGGAGTATAATTCAATATGAGATTTGGGTGGGGACACAACAAAACCATATTACCCCCAAACCAAAATATAACATAAAATTGGAAGACAAGCATACAGTAGGAAAAGATTCTGTACCACATATGAGATAAAGAATTAATAAGAGTATATAATTGTCTCATATAAGCCACTATACTGTCTCCTCCACTTATGTCTGTGTGTATACAAAAATGATATTTATACAGATATGTAAATTTTTTCAGCTTTTAACAAAGAAAAAATAGAACCTTCAGAATAAATATTGAACTATTTCCTATCTCACATGTTTAATTTTGAGAAATGTGCTGTTTTACGAACAGCTTTACTGAAGCAAGGGATGAGGATTCAATAGGATTGTTTTCAAAAGGACAAAAAATACCAAAGTCAGGGCCTGTCAGCCATTCCTGTGGTCCTGTTTACTCAGGTATTTGTAGAAAGCTATCATGAGGTAGAGAAAAAATATATAAGCTATTAAAAGAAAATAATGTGAATTAAAAAACTGTTTTACTTGTTATTTAGCTGTGTAATATTGGGCAAACATCTTAACTTCTCTGAACCTCTGACCTATATTTTTAAAGTAGAGACAATTATACATAACTTACCTTTTTGTTATAGTTAGTACGTTAATTACATAATGTGCCTGGTGCAGAACTTAAAGAATATTCACTTTTTTTTCTTTTCTTCCTATAATACTCATTCTTTTCAATAAACTATCTTTTAACTTTTTTATTTTACAATTTCCATGAGTTACTTTTATTCCTTTAATAATTTTTTTAAAATTTTGTATCTTCTTAATTTGAGACTGGCAAGAATCTGTTTTGATAGTGATTCTTTGGGGACGGTAGAAAGAATGAAAGATGCACAATTACCACCAGCCTGTGTTTTCTCACAAAAGTTCATCAAAGTTCATGTGCTCAAACTTATACCTATGAAAACCAAAATAATATTTTTCTAAAACCAGAATACAAAATATTAACCTGAATCACCACAGCTACAACTTCATGCCAGTTACATCACATAGTTGACTTAAGCTAGACTATTAATTTAGAAATTAAGTAATAAAATTTTGTTTGATAACTGCTATGGTATTAAAGTCAAGATCTTTCACTGCATAGTCAATGTATAGGGCAGAGTATGAGTAGCATAGATTATTTCTCATAATATACAAACTATTTTGATTCCATTTTACTCTGAATTATCTAATTTAATTATTAACTTTTTGGTTTTGTTATATTTTTTCTTATACTTTTATTTTTAACAATTTTTGGATAAATTTTCTGAAAACACATAGCCAGTAACAGTAACAGAATCACAGAAAATCTATTAATATTGAGCTGCTTTTATTTTACTCACATTTAAATTCATTGCATGATTAAAAGATAAATTGTCTTTTTATCTTTCACTGAATTGACAAATAATGACAAGAACAACAGTAGCAACGGCACCTTACAGGGTTCTTACAGAATTTCTCCATTAATAGCCTAAAAATTACTAAAAATAAAAATGCAACAAGTTATCTTTCTCACCCTTCCAGATAAAAGATCATCAATTTCTATCCATTTGACTATCTTTAGCCCTCCTCACCATCCCAAAAGCTACTACCTGATTCTAAGCCCTCATCATTTCTTTCCTGGGCAATGCCAGAGCCCATGCACTCTCTCTGCAGGGCACTTACATTTTCAAAATACACATCTGACACTGTGACTCTCCAGTTTGAAAATCTGCATGTAAGTTTATGGTTAGTGAATACACTTAGCACTTAGGCTTTTTTGCTTACATTGATAACTTTTGAACCAGAAGGGTCAGCTTTGGATAATACGATTTATCCTACATAAATCCAAGAAATGTGGGAGAAAGGAGGCATCCCTTGGCCCTATAGATGGAAAGAGATTTTCTTTTATGGGAAGAGAAAATAAAAGACAATGATAAATAGCTTTCAAGTTGCATTGATGATTTAAGCTTATTATTGGTCATGAGCATTAGGACAGAAAGGGTCCCATTTTAAGACACGCGGTCACATATATTTAATTTTTGTGAGAGCAAAATTTTTGGAAATATATCATGTGTATTTCTAAGAGCAATCTCTAAGCTGCAGGCAGAATAAAATGGATCAAAGAAATAGCTACATCTTTATAGAAATAGTTCGGTGGGCTAAAGTTACCACAATAAGCAACAACAACAACAAAAAGTCCTTTTGCAAGCAGAAGAGTCACATGTCTTTCACATTGATTTTTGTGGCTTCATCATGCACAACAAATCTATGTCAACATGAGTGGTAAATCTCAGAGGAGAAAAAAATGTACAAGTCAAGGCCATGAAAGCAAAAGATATACTTAGGAAACTGTCTGTTGTAGCTATAATGAGAGGACTTGTTGTTTTTCAGAGTAGGATTCACAGTACTCTGTATCTAAAGAAATGTTAAAGAAAACTTTATTAATTTACAATAGTTATCCCTCAGTCAAAATGAATGATTTTTTAAAGAAACAGAAAAAAATAAGACTATGTATGGTAGCCCTACTAATTGGGTATTCTTTCTATAAAATCTTGCTACTTTCTTATTGTGTGAGTTTGCTGGGGCTGGCATAACGAAGTACCACAAACTAAGTGGTTTAAACAACAGAAATTTATCAACTCACCATTTTGGAGAGTGGATTATGAGCTCAAGGTGTAGGCAGGTCCATGCTCCCTCTGAAGATGCTAGGGAAGGATCTGTTCCAGGTCTCTCTCCTACTATCTATCTAGATGTGTTTGTTTCTGTGTCTAAATTTCCCTTTTTCATAAGAACACCAGCTGTATTATATTAGGGACCCACCCTACTGCAGCATGACCTCATCTTAACTAACTAATTTGCAATGACCCTATTTCCAAATAAGGTCACATTGTGAAGTGCTGGGGGTTAGGATGTCAACAAATGAATTTTAGGAGGAATGCAATTGAAGCCTTAACACTTATGAATACTCAATGTATTCATTACCTTTACACAATATAAATAGTGTGAAAAATCATTCTTCTTTTTGTTTGTTTTTGAGATATTTTATTCTGCACTGAAAAATAAGAAAAATGAAAACGCAGGCTTCACATTCAAAGAGCTTATAATTTTGAAAGGGAGATACACTGTAGATACGTGAAGACACCTATGATATTGCAACATAGTGAGGGTGTGGCCAAGTGAATATTACTAAGAACAAGGAATATGGAAGTTTTCAAAGGCTCTTACAAGGATGATCAAGTTGTAAACAGAAGAGAGTTGTACAGTGAGCAGAATTTTATGAGAAAAAATGTGGACATGGTGAAATTTACACACACAGTCACACATACAACACTCTCACACACATGCACACACACGATCAGGATTCTTAAATGAAGAAAATTAGGCACAAACAAGGATGAACTCATTTGCAGAGATCCTTAAATGCTAGGCTAAAGAGTTTGGATTTTGCCACATGAGTAATAGGAAGACACAGAAGCTTTTAAGTAGAAGAGTAACATTCTAAAATGGTGTTTCAGGGAAATTAATTTAAGGCATCTCTGTGAATGAATGAAAGGAGACCATGGAACTGACTTAGTTTAAACCTCTTTAGAGGATAAACCAAAGGGTGGACACTTCCCTTTCACATATGTGAAATCCCCATCCCTCTGCTGAAAGAATTTATTTCGCCAGTACTCTTCCTTTCTTGACATTTCATCAATTATGAAGCAATGAAGCCTGGAAAAACTGTGGAAGTGGACTTATTGCTGTACCTGATTATGGGATGTTGGATCACCATGAAACAGAATGACACTGGGTTGAAAATCTTGGTCTCAAAGAACTGAAGATCATTTCCCAAATCTACCAAACACCTGCAGTCACAAGATAATAAATGAATTCATATACATCTTTTGTTTATTTGTTTGTTTGTTTTTTCTTTTGAGATGGAGTCTCATTCTGTCTCCCAGGCTGGAGTGCAGGGTGCGATCTCAGCTCACTGCAACCTCCACCTCCCAGGTTCAAGCAATTCTCCTACCTCAGCCTCCTGAGTAGCCGGGACTATAGGGGCATGCCACAACTCCCTGCTAGTTTGTTTTATTTTTAGTAGAGCCACGTTTCGCCATGTTAGCCAGGATGGTCTCAATGTCCTGACCTCATGATCTGCCCGCCTTGGCCTCCCTAAGTGCTGGGATTAATATTATTAAAATGTTACAGGTGTAATATTTTAAGTATTATCAGAAGGTAATTGTGAGCAGGTTCATACTGAAAAACTTAAGTGAAGAAGGTCATTATTATTCCTGGACTGACTACATATGCAAAAATAAAATAAAATAAAAATGTTACGGAACAGAGGAAGAGTCTCCACTTTGAGATTCAGGAGAGACTAAAGCAGGAATATGCATTCAGTTTGGGGATCTCATTATGAGAAAAAGAGAGACATACTGCAGGAGGTTCAAAAGAAATCAACAGGAATAATTAAGGATCCAGAGGTATTTACTCCAGAGGAAATATTAAAAGAATAAATAATGTACATGCAGTTGGCTATGGGGAACATGAGAATTGTCTACAAATACCTAGTATGTGTAAACACTGAAAACTGAACGTCAATATAAAGACTAGAGCAAGAAAGTAAAATTTAAAATAAGGCAATTCAATGAAAAAGAAGATTCTGGCAGAATAAAAAAGAGGGCAAGTAGAATTCTGCACAAATAGTTTGTCTAACATGTCCCAGAATATTTAAAAACAAACTAGTCAAATAATATGTGGGTTCTATAGCACCCAGGAATAAATAAGTTTTAACTCATAATGTTACCTGCTTTTCTCTTTTCTAAAAAACAGAGTTTTAATATTTAGTCACTAATAGAATAACAATAAAGGAATGTTATTTGGAGCTCATCTGGAAAATCAAAGTACAATTTAGCTGTCTGCAATGTTTAAAGGCAGAGTGCTCTGTCTGGAAGTGAGGAGATTTTGATCAATTTCCTCTTCTATCTAGAGTAATTTTTATTTACCTGAAAATGGTAGAAATTAGTTGAATATTGGTATTTTTATCTCTTTTCCATTAGCACTCTCCTTCTGCAAGTAAGTTGAAGGAAAAGTACTTACATGAGACTGTACAGTTGGATGGTCACCTCGCCTGGCACTGCCAACCCAATCCTATCACCAAGAAATTACAAATATTTACCCCCTTCTTTTATGGAATGAACCCAGAGATTCTTATTCTAATCAGTCTGACTTGAGAGTTTTTACTGGAAACTCTCAAGCATAGAGGGAGAGTTACCCAGGGGAGGTTGTCATCACCAGAAGTGTGACACTTTTGCCCAGTATCCCCATCACCCAGGAAAAAGCCAGTTCAGGTCTCAGAAAATGTCTGCAAATTAAATGAAAGTTTTGTGACCCTAATCCTTTCTTCATCACGAGAAGGAGAAACTGAGTCTTACCCTCTTTAATACTCTACAAATACAAAAGAATTTCTGATTCTTCCATGATGATTGTTATGGATGCATCTTCTTTTCTACCAGAAGCATAACTCCTATTTCCTCACTGAGACAGAATGCTTCATTCAAATGATCTCATCAAAGGCACTGTGCATATATCTTTTTTTTCTACAAAAGTTCAGATTAGACACTTATCCTCAAATCAGACCTCAACAAGTTGGGTTGAATGGGGTATCCTGGAACTGGGGATATATTGTGAGGTTTTATTTGCTGCATTGTTTTGAGTCTAAAATTCAGTTTGCAATGTGTAAACTGGAGCCTTTAGTGATCTGGACCTGTGTCATTACAGATGCTTCACTTTTCCTTAGGAAGTTCTAGTTTAGGAAGGTAAATACAAATATCTTCAGAAAACCAGTGCAAATGGAAGTTACCACAAGATGTATTGACCAATACTGGCTCAAAGATCGCAACCCTTGGAAGCCTGCCTCGCACCCCATCATCATTTAGAGAGTAGTTTGCATTCATGGTCTACAGGTTTGTTTGTTTGTTTGTTTGTTGTTTGCTTTTTTGAAACGAAGTCTCATTCTGTCGCCTAGGCTGGAGTGCAGTGGCGCGATCTCGGCTCACTGTAACCTCTGCCCTCCTGGGTTTAAGCAATTCTCCTCCCTCAGCCTCCCAAGTAGCTGGGACTGCAGGTGCACACCACCATGCCCGGCTAATTTTTTGTATTTTAGTAGAGATGGGATTTCACCGTGTTGCCCAGGTTGGTCTTGAACTCCTGAGCTCAGGCAATCCACCCACCTTGGCCTCCCAAAGTGCTAGGATTACAGGCATAAGCCACTGAGCCCAGTCTCGTAGTCTACTTTTAATTTTAACATAGTTCCCCTTATTACTGCAGAGGTCTATAATGTTATAATTTGAAAACACCAACTTTATCTATAATAAAAAGTGGCTTTAACTCTGTCCAACTTTTGTACACTTTCTGAATAAAGACACCTTAAATTTCAGTCTATTGCACAAAACCAACTGACAAATTTTCTGCAATTTTATACTTCAGCCAGTAAAATATTATTGCATAGTCCCTGACCTGCACTAATAAAAAATTCATTCTATTAAAAACTTTAATATGAAAACACATATTCTTTTAACTCCAAGTTTTATTGCAATGTATGTTCCCTTCCATTTAAATTTTAAGAAAGTAGTGGTGAGATCAGGTTGGTAGTAAATTGATCACAAGTCTATATCCAGTGAGTTTGAAGACATATGGTGCCGCTTGGAGCTAGACGGCCAGTGTTCTCTTGGTCTAGCACTGTTCATGAAGTAAAGTGTGAAATAGGACACAAGTGACTTAGGTATAGTCATTTAGCATCTGCTCCAGTCATGTTAATTCAGGTTGGACATTATATGAAGGCAGGAACATAACATGATGCAGAAACACTTACAAAATCATGCCAATTTAATAGCTGGGCAAAAAATGAATGTTTAACCTTCAGGGCAGGAAACTGAGTTTGTTTTAACAGTAAGATTTTCTGTTACCCTGAAACCACAACAACATAACATGAAGCAAAGTTTCCCTTCATTCTAATAAAGGCAATGATTATCACTACTCAATCATGTATTCATTCACCCATTCTTTAAATCTCAGCTCTAGTATCAGTTCTTCCAAAAAGAGCAATTAACAGTTTTAAAGGGATATACACTAGAAGCAGAAAGAACAGCAAGTGTGAATGAGTGCCCAGAATAAAAAGTAGGAAAATGTAATAAATACAGTATTAGTTTTACACTAGAAAAGCACATAAAATAGTATCTAGAATAAAAAGAAATTATGTGACATGTGGCATCTTGACTAAGGACTATTTTAATCAACTTTTTTTGAAGTAGTGGAAGGATACTTTTCTTACACATGGTTTTTCCTGGTAAAGGGGAAATAAACCATGTTTCTCAATGTTATGGTGTTCTGAGGCCACAATCAAAATTTCAGTTATTTTAAATTTAGCACATGTAGCCAAAAGAACATCATTCAATATGCTACTTGTTCATTAATATCAAGGTCCTGTTGAAATGCAATAGTTCATAACATAGTTTTAGAGAACAATTGCTAAATGTGTGAAGTGGGGACCTTACATCATATAGATACACAACTTAGCAATAGGAAGGCAGCATGATAGAGAGGGAAAGAAGGTACTAAACTGGGAGTCAGGAAATGTGGCTTCTGTTGATGGACGTTGGTTAATTGCCGATGAGTCAATCACTATGAGCTTCAGTTTCTTTATCTATAAAATTGTGAATTGGACCGGATGCCCTCTAAGATTCCTTCCATCTCTGACATCTATTTTAAATTTGTAATCTTTGATGGTTAACAAAATATTATAAAAATAGGCTTTCATTTCTAAATAAAGTTGATATTATTTAATAAACTTTAGTTTGCCCTGAGCAAACAGTTAGTAAATTTCTACTACTAAAGACTGTTAATGAATCTCTATTAAAATTAATACCATCAATTTCCAAAATAGTTTATTGAGAAACAGCCTGAGGATAGGAAATAGAATGTTTCTCTGAATCATTCCTCTAAATATTTTTGCAAATTACACTTACAACTTTATTCTCATTTATTTCTTTAAAAAATTACAGGCATACTATATGCCAGGAAATATGCTGGTTATTGGAAAACAAGACAGTTACAAAAATGTTTTGCTGTTTTTAGTGTTTGTAAGTCTCATAATAAAAATTTTCTGGATATTTATTTTCATAATGATATCCCCAAAGCCCGTTTTTTACCCTAACTGAAAATACGAAACTTAGTAAAAATGTCAAGTTACAACATGGAGATAGGATTAAAAAAAAAAAACAAAAAAACCCAGACATATTGACATTATCTAACCTCCATAATAGTTTTATTTTAACAACATTTGAAAATGATTTTTTCTGTGGTTTTTGTTGGGGGGATGGGAGTGAAATTTGTTATACTTATATACTAAAAGGATTCAATAAATGGAAAATAATAAAATTAAAACAAACTATGTGTATCCAAATTATTACTTTGAAGCTATTGCTATACAATGTTCTCAAACCTTAAAAAAAAATTGAAATGTAGTTAAGCATTCTCATGTAAGAAAACAAGCAATATGTTGAGTTTATCATTTGATTTTTTTCAATACATTCTGAAAGGTGATGTATAAGCATAACCAAAATTAGCATAATTGTTTAAATGTTTATAATTATTTTACATATTAAATATTAAGTTGTTAGCAGGGCTGTACCAGGGAGGCAGAAGTTGACTGGCTTAATATCTACCTAAATGGAAGAACAAGGTAAGATAATTACAAAGAGACAAATTTTTGGTTTAATCCAGCAATCAAAGATATTCATACATGGAACTGGCTGTCTTCATGAGGACTTCATTATTCAAGAAGTAACTGGGGTACAACATGTTGGGGATATTGTCCAGTGGACTCAAGCATCTGTCAATATAGGTTTAATGTCTCTTTCAAACCTCACTTACTACAATGCCTTAAAATCTTATGTAAGTCAAAGAAAAACAAAACAAACCTAAACACTTGAGCAAAACTCAAACTAAACATTGAAATAAGATGGCAAATTATTTAATGTAATCCCCCAATTCCTTCTACCAATTCTGAACTAGCTTAATCCAACTGTAACTTTCAGAAAGTAAAAGAACAAGGGAACTAGTTGATTTTTTTTTCCTGTAAACAAGCCCCTGTAATCTTCCCACTCAAATATATTGGAAACAAACTTTTAGAAATGATTCCTATTTCAATACACTCCAGCTGTGCTATTTTTCTTATACATATAGACTTTTCCTGGCCCTAAACATGAAATACAACATTATTTTATACATAAAAGTTAATATTTCTATTAAATTACATTTCAAAAGAACTTCAAGGATTCAGCTTTGGGAGAAATTCACATATTCTTTTTCTTTCTCATAAGAAATATAGTGTATAAAAAACACAAAGAAATGTATATGTTGCTTTAGTTACAGAACACTCTGTCAAAAGGTCTCCCCCCACCCCACTCGACTGTTGTTTCCAGCATTCTCTGTCTCTCCATTATTCTTCCCTTGCTAAAGTAGCTGATTCTATAATAAAGGCAACTGAGTGTCGGCTTGAGACTGCCATGAAAACTCACATCCATATAAAGCGTTTTTCCACTTTTGTTAAGCTTCTTATCACACACACACAAAAGAAAGAACTCTCTCTCCTTCTCTCTCTACGCCTCTCTTTCCCTCTGCCCTTTTTAAGCGATCGTTCTAATTTTATGGAGACTCTTTTTGCTAGGGTACCAAACTACAGTTCACTCACTATAGGAAAGTGAACCCCAAAGAGCCAGCTTGCAACTATGACAAACCATTTCCACTTCTTATGTTAACATTTCATCTCAGAGGACTCTTTTCTCTCTCTGGCAGTTGCAAGGCACCTCTTTGTCTCTATTGAGCTTACTGTGTGAAGGTGCGTCATTGACTATAGTGAAGTGAACTCGAAATTGCCAACTTGAAGCGGGCACACGGTTTTTTAAATTTTGTTGAAGTTGACGCTCCCATGGGATTTGTGCTGTCCTAAGCAGCAGTTTAGTCTTTTATGACATTTCTCTTCGGAGACAGCCTCAGGGAGAGACAACGTGCCAACTTCTGCATTTGGGGAGGTGGGAGCATTGGTGATTTGACGGAACTCATTTGATCACACCTGCACCCCACTCCCGTGTCCATCACAGGTGTCCTTTCTCATTGTTCTCTCTTCTCGCTTCTGAACTCACTGGGTTCTTTAAAGTAGGAAAAGTTCAAAAATGCTAACTGAGGCAGCCCTCTCAACAGGAGGATTGCCCAGTAAGAGAAAATACAAGGCATTAAGGCAGTCTGCTTACCAAGGCTATAAGCAAAATTCTCTTCTTCTCCAAGTCCATTTTTATGTCCTTTGTTAGGACAAATTTCAGTAGTAAAATTAAGAAAGAAGAAGCTGCTCTTTCATTCTAAGGGGATATTAAATACGCTGAATATCATTTAGACCAGTAATTCTCAAAATTTGGTCTGAAGACTAGCCACATCAGTATCACCTAGAAACTTTTCAGAAATGCAAATTGCTGGACCCCATCTTGGACCTATAGAATCAGAAACTCTAACCTGCTTTAACAAACACTCCGGCTGATCTCGATGCACAGTAAAGTTTGAACTATCTAACTAAACTAACAGCTCAAGTACTACTGTATTTGATGAAAGTTTGTTATTGGACTGGAATCAAGTGAGTGCATAATAGTAAGAGTAAATAGGGAATAAATATAATAATTCATGATACAATAAACTGTGTTTTAGTACTGAATTCATCAAAGCAGAATCATTTGAAAATTCAAAACTTTATTTGAAAAATATCCTGAAGCATATGGGTACAAATAATACCCAAATCAAGGTCAGTTGCTCTACAGTGGTATGTGTTCAAATAAATGCCAGATCAGTTATTAACACAAGGAGTACACCTTGAGCACTTGCCACATATACTGTCCTGTACCAGGATCCAAGAAAAGTGACAAAGATCCCAACCTCAAGTCTATAAGGAAGCTAGAACCTTTACATGCAATCATACTATACAAGGAAGAAAGTCATTCCGTAAAGCACAGATAAAATGCTCTGGAATTTCAGAAGAGATGAAAAATTTTACCTAATGAATCAAGAAAAGCATTATGGAAAATGCATCAGTTCAATGTACACAAAAAAAGAAACACGAGGGGCAGTAAGTGAAAAATATATGAACCTCACTAAACGTAAGTAAAACATAAGTAAAAACTATAAGTTATGGATTTTACCTTTTAAGTGGCAGTGTTTTTTAAAAATACTTGGTCAAGATGCAGTGAATCAGAAACGTTAACCACTGACTGGGAGGGCAAATTGGTCTATTTCTGGGAGGAAACTTATGCATTGAAAGCCTTAAAAGTGTTTATACTTTTTGACCTAGTAATGCCATTTAAAGAATTCAACCAAAGGAAATATGTACAATACTTTATAAGCAAGAATAATAACTAAGGACAAAGTGATTCTTAAAATGTTAAAAAAAAATGGTGGATTGAATGAATATATATGGCACCACCATATAAAGTAACATTGTGCTGTCCATTAATGTCATGTTGTAAAACAATATGTATTGACATGAAAACAACGCTCATGGTGTATTGTTGGGTGAAAAAATGGAAGCCACAAAACTCTATCTACATTCCTGATGTTGTTTTTTAATCTGCATTTCTATATATCTAGTAAACAGAACTGAAGAAAAATAAGTCAATATTTTATCTATGGGTAATATTTGCTATTAGGCTATGGGTTTTTTCTTATATTTCTATAGTTTTTATATAATAAACTCAGAGTAAAATCTATCCCCACCATGGCCCTGGTTTTTGTCTTCTGTGACCTTACTTTATATTTCTCTTATTCACATTCTCCGATCTAGAACTACCCTGGCCCTTTTTTTTTTTTTTTTTTTTTTTTTTGCTCCTCAAATATACAAAAGTGCAGCTTGGTCTTGGAGCCTTTGCACCTGCGGTCCCCTCTGCGTGGAGTGCTCTCCTTCAGCTCATTTTGTTACCAGGGGGTCCTAATTACCCTAAAAGGTGGACTCTTTCTTGTTCAGTGTCATGAAGCCAGTACATTAAACTGAAAGTGAGCATAGAGCAGTACAGATTTTATGTGATGGTCATGACATAGAGAAGTGGGAGTGTGGCTCACAAATCAACATGTCAGCTCCTGAGAATCAGAAAGTTACAGATACATGGTATCTTTAATGAAAGGTTTGAGCATGAAAACCAAGGAGAGGAATATTCATGCTTTTCTTGGGAAGGGATGGAGATTTTCCTGGAATCAAGTAGCCACTTCTTTCCTGTCCTTTTTTGGTTCTTTTTGGTCATTGTCATGATGATTGTCAACTGTCTTGGTGGGAGTGTCATTTAGTATGGAAATTGGAGTATAATGAAGCTAGAGGTTCTTCAAAGATCAAGTAAGTAGATTTTGCCAGCTTCAACTGGTCTAGTTCCAAGAAGGAACTTCTGACCACAGACATTCTGTTTCCTAAAACTAAGCAGAGATAAGGCTGAGTAGAAATTCAACGATGTCAGGGAGGCATTGCATTTGACAGTGAAAGCTAGTGAGGTACAGCTAAGTCACGTTGGCACAGACATGGGTAACAGTTGCATGGCTGGCTCCTTCAACATTCTGCTTAACTTATCGTATCAACAGAGAAGCCTTCTTGAGCAAGCAAATTGAAGTCCCCACACATTTTTCCTCTCCTTGTCTTTATCTCATTCATCACTATCCAAAATTATTTTGTGCATGTGCTTATTAGTTGTCATCTCTCCCCCTTTCTCTAAAATGCATGCTCCCTGGGAAGTTGCCTATCTTGCTTATCTTGAATATTAGTATATCTAATAACCAACAACGGTGCCAGATATATAACAGACCCTCATTGTACTACAATTTATATAAACACTGAAAATATAAGTTCGTGGGTATTTCCTGGGGATCAAGAACATTTTATGTCTAAAATCTCCCATTACCTCCAGTCTCTGTTTTAATTTTCTGCATTCTAATTTCTTGTCTCTTCTTCATTGTCAATATCTAAATGTCCACAGAAATAAAAATAAGCAACTAAATGATAATATGTATACATTGATACATAGTATTGTAAAGTTAATATTGCAAAAAGAAAGCCATCAGCACAATGTGCACTAAACAAGAAAGACTTCCTGGAAGAGGTGTTCCTTGAGTTTGTTTAGGAAGTGATGGAATACAGCTTTATGGAGGAGTGGTAGAAGGACATTCTACCTGCAGGGACATCATCAGCCAGAATGAAGCAAGCAACATAGGATTCACACCAGTAAGATTATGCATAGTGTTCCTATAAGGAGGATGTTTTACACGCATTTTTGTTTAATATATTGCCTAATGTATATACAACAACAACTATAAACTCTAACATTTCAATGTTTTATACTAAAAGAATTTTACTTGTCTTTGTTCTCCAAGTATTGGGAGAGAACCTCTATATCTTTACAATTTTCCAAATGATAAGAGTGTTTTTGTTATTTTTGGTGGGCCTCTCAGATCATACCTAAGTGTATGTTAACAAGGTGACTCGTGGTGAACCCCTAATAACCTCAGCATAGTGGCTGGCTATACCAAAAAGATCAACCATTAGAGAGTTGGGATTTTGAACCATTTATATCTCCAGGGAGGGGAGAAAAAAAGACTGAAGACAGGGTTTAACCACATGGGCAATGATTCAACCAATGGTACCTACACAAAATTCCAAAGAAAACTTTAGACACTGAAGCTCAGGTAAGCAGCCAGTTTGGTAATCCAGATTGATTTAGTAGGAAAATGACATGTCCTGAGGATGCAGAAGTTTCACATTTGGGACCCTCCCAGACATCTCCCTTTGCATCTTTTCATTTGATTGGTCCTCATCTGTATCTTTTATAATAAAAGTATGGTTATAAGTATAGCACTTCCTAAGTTCTGTGAGTCATTCTAGTGAATTATTGAACCTGAAGGAGTAGTGGGAACTCCTGAATGTGTAGGTAGTTCGTCAGATGCACAGGTAGCCTGGGAACGCCAGAGCTTGTGGCTCGTATTTAAAGTGAGAAGGCTTATGAAGAACTGTGCCCTTAACCAGTCAAGTGTGTGTGCTAACTACAAGTAGTGAGAAAACTGCAATGTACTCAATATAGAAAAATTTGATTCTCCATGAGCTTACACCAATTTTTCTTAACATATATGTCTATCAGAATTTTTAAAATAATACTCCCATTTCCCAGATATTAACCAAGTCAAAATTTTTACCATCTGGTATATAAATCACTAACAAGATAATATTATATCTATAAACAGATGTTTCATCACAAGCCAACTTACCTTAGTATTTCATCATTCAGAGGCAAATAAGACAAGTATAACGCACCCCTGGGTTCTTCCAAATGAAATTCAGCAATAAAAATTCTGACTCTACAGAGGCTCTCAATGTCCTGGGGTCTTATTTTATAACATCAGAAATTCTCCCTGAAAAGTAATTTCTTCCCAGTAGTTGTGGAAGTTGGTGAATAATATCACCTACATGATTCCTATTTGTACCAAACTATATTCAATAGTACAGATATTACAGATAATTTAGAACTATATGAATTATATTGTTGCTTTTTATATTTTAAAGCAAAAATTTAAGACTTATCTGTGTGTCTCCTGTATTCTAATAATAATTGTAAGATTAAATACTTCAAAGTAGTGAAAAGAAAAGGAAAAAAGTTTTTAAAAGGCATCCATTGACTATGAAACTGTTTTTTATTCTTGATGTTGCTTATTTCAGGGAAGTAACTACAAATATTTCCTTAACATGGTAAAATTCAGAAATTGGCCTGAATCTTCTGAAGATGGAAAGTTTTCATATTCATATCAAAGAGTTTCTGCTTTTCTTGAAAATGCCACAATTGCACATTTAAAAAATTCAATTTATTTTTACTTTTGCTTTGTAAAATGTTGGAATTGAGAAATATCTAGCTCAGAACATAATTATGGAGTTAAAACATAACATAATAGAAATTGTAGATTTGCATACTAAGATCAAGGCTGTAGTTTTTGATCCTTAGAAGAACCCCTAAGGGAAGTGGATCAAGTAATAGAATTGCCAGTTTCCATTTAATGATGTGGAGTGTTTATTTTGAAAAGAGTAAAAATAGGTAGGGAATGAGCGAATCTTCAAAACATCCTAAATCCTCTATAAACTACTACAGAATTTAACTACAGGGATGAAAAAGAAACTGAGCAACTGAGATTGAGCTGGGATTCTCTGAAATTATTAACACCATTCTCCTTAACAGCCAAGGTGCAAGGTTGGCTCTGTATTATATAAAGGGTGCAGAACCAGGACCTCTCACCTAGCAGATTCATTGACCAAAGAAGAATTATTGCTTCTCTCACTTAACAAATTCTGTGAGTCTTCAGAAGTGCAAACCATGCCCACCGACCCCATGATCTCAATTATTATGATAAAGACCTTGTCCTATCTCTACAGTTAATAACAAGAATAATTAAATCAATTGATATTTATTAAGTGCAAAAACTGTATGATGAGCATATTTATACCTAATTTCATTTAGTCTTACTAATAACACTATTAGGCAAGTAGCATTAGTCCTATTAAACCAAAATAAGAGGGAAGGTATCAAGTTGCTTGCTCAAGATTGCTTAGTGCTGATTGCTTAGCAGCTAGTAAGTAGTAGAGCAAGGATTTGAACCTAGGTCTGCCTATTCTAAAGCCCAAGATCTTATCTGCTACAATACAGTGAAAATAATGGTCCTGTGAGGAAAAAGTAGTGAAAAATAGATGTTCAGTAACAAATATCTACAAGATGCTCTCTTAAGCTTTTACATCCTCAGCTAAATCTGATTAAACAATCAGGTGTCACTTTAGAGTCTCAAAAATACGCAAAAACAAGCAACTCTTTAACATCAGTCCATTTGTTTTTTGAAATGTAAGTTACATTTGGCTAAAGCAAATTTAAACTCTTCCCAGACTCCTACTTATGTATATAGTGAGAATCAGAAAAGATATAAAATACGTAGTGTATGAACATCAAAGGGATATACAACTATATCTATAACTATATATGACATATATGTTATATAATATGTATATACATACACGATATACATACATTTTAGAAACAGTGTTTGATTCTGTTTCTAATGCCTTATAACATTCTAAAATTATATGTTTTCTTAACAATTAAATTGGTAATCAGTCAGCTTAAGTCCAATGAGCTTCCAAATAAGGTTTAAGATTCATTATTTGCAACACTTAATTATTTACATCTTTCTCTCAATTGTTTTCTAAGTTTAATAGAGCTACAGTTTATATATCTAGTACAACATATTTATTTTCCTTTATTCTAATTTTTGTCATCAGTTGATGAAAGACATTTACTTTTTTTTTTTTTTGAGACAGAGTTTTGCTCTTGTCTCCCAGGCTTGAGGGCAATGGCATGATCTTGGCTCACTGCAAACTCCACCTCCCAGGTTCAAGCAATTCTCCTGCCTCAGCCTCCCAAGTAGCCAGGATTACAGGCACCCACCACCACACCTGGCTAATTTTTGTATTTTCAGTAGTGATGGGGTTTCACTGTTAGCCAGGCTGCTCTCAAACTCCTAACCTCAGGTGATCCACCCACCTTGGCCTCCCAAAGTGCTAGGATTACAGAAGTGAGCCACTGTGCCCTGCCAACACATTATCTTAAAGATCAAATAGCATGGTGCTTGTTAGGCACAATTTCTTATATACAATAAGTGCTCAAAAAATAATGTTATTTCAATTATTGTAATCACTGTACTTTAGCATACAGGAACTCAACAGGATCTACAGCACTAATATTAGCTGTATTATGTTCCCTGGCATTCAGATAACCAACCAACAGTAATTGGTTTGAGTACAGATCACAAAGCTAGCTAGAGGTACTGGGTACTTTAGCATGATAAATCATTCTTCCACTCTAGTGGTGCAGAGTAATCAAAGATTGCCCATTTAAGAATAATAAGTCTTCTGTGATTTTCAGTAAAATGTTACTCAGGTCTCTCTTTAAACAAAAGATTATTTCTAAATTATATATACGTGGTACAAGTTGACTTGTTTCCATCAGATAAAACATAAATCAATCTTTAGTTTAGAAAAGAGTTTCAGTCTCCTGAATTATTTACTGTCTTATTAACTTTAATAATGTGTAATAAAGTGGACTTTGTCATTGCACAAATTCTTACTAATAACCAAAATGAACACTTTGAAAAGAAGTATATGCTCTTGTAAGCCACTTGGAGACCATTGGGTACATTCAAGAAACAATTTACTTAATGGTATCAGCAGAATCTAGCCAAATAAATTTAAAACAGCGTATGTCAGAAAAAGTGGAGGGAGTCACATTTTGCCATGTAAACACACAGCGATATGTCCCTGTGAACATTAATAAATGTTCCTTAATTTCCTTAATTCCTGAAAATTTCCTTAAGATGAACAGAATTATGCTGATTTTAAAATTTATATAAATGTATGGAGTACAAGTGCAGGTTGTTTTTTTTTTTTTTTTTTACATGGGTATATTGCATAGTAGTAGTCTGAGCTTTTGCTCTAACCATCACCTGAATAATGTACATTGTTCCCATTAACTAATTCCTCATCCGTCATTCTCCTCCCATCCTCCCACTCTTCCACTCTTCCAAGTCTCCAATGTTGATTCTTCCACATTTTCTTTTTGAGATGGAGTCTCACTGTGTCACAGAGGCTGAAGTGCAATGGCACAATCTTGGCTCACTGCAACCTCCACCTCCTGGGTTCAAGCGATTCTCCTGTCTCAGCCTCCCGAGTAGCTGGGACTACAGGCACCTGCCACCATGCCCGGCTACTTTTTGTATTTTTAGTAGAAATGGGGTTTCGCCATGTTGGTCAGGTTGGTCTCGAACTCCTGACCTCAAATGATCCACCTGCCTCAGCCTCCCAAAATGCTGGGATTACAGGTGTAAGCCATTGCACCCGGCCTCTACATTCTATGTCTCTAGGTACACATTATTTAGCGCTCACTTATAAGTGAGAACAAGCAGTATTTGACCTTATGTTTCTGAGTTGTTTCACTTAAGATAATAGCCTCCAGTTCCATCCATGTTGCTGCAAGATACTTTATCTCATTATTTTTGATGGCTGAATAGTATTCCTATATATATCTCGCATTTTCATCATCCAGTCATCCACTGACAGATACAAGTTTATTTCGTATCTTTGCTATTGTGAATAGTGTTGTAATAAACATATCAGTGCAGGTATCTTTTTGATACAATGATTTCTTTTCCTTTGGACAGATACGCAATAGTAAGATTACTATTGGCAAATAGTAATCTATCGGTAAATAGTAATTCTGTGGTAAATAGAACTACCGTTAGTTCTATTTTTGGCTCTTTGAGAAATCTCCATACTGTTTTCCACAGTGGTTGTACATTTCTACCAATAGTCTTACCAACAGTAGACTTTACATTCTTACCAGCAGTATATGTGTTCCCTTTTCTCTTCATTCTCACCAATATCTGTTATTTTTTATCTTTGTAGTAATAGTCATTCTGAGTGGTGTAAGATGATATCTCCTTGTGGTTTCAATTTGCATTTCTCTGATGATTACCGATGTTGAACATTTTTTCATATGCTTGTTGGCCATTTGTATGTCTTCTTTTGAAAAATAAATATTCATGTTCTTTGCCCACTTTGTAAGGGGTTATTATTGTTGTTGTTGAATTGTCTGAGGTCCTCATAAATTCTGAAGAGGCAAATCATGCTCATTATTAATCAGTCATAGAATGAAATGATATAATTTGATAAAGTGTAGTCATGATGTAAATAATCTAATTGCATACTCTTGCTAAGAAAATCAAGAAGAACAATCGCCTTGTAATAAGAGGAAACAGCAGTTTCAATCTAATCTTTTAAGTTTGTAATGTAATTCTAATGCTAAGTCAGCTTTAAAAACCAAGGGGACAAGAACTAGATCGTTCTAGTTGGTAAATAACTGATATCATGAGAGTCCTGTATTATATCAAAATATTATTATAGAGAAGAACAGGGGCACTTTCAATTTGCAAATAAGAACTCTGTTAAAAATAATCAGTCAAAAGTTTAAAATAAGCTTTGAATATGTCTAGCAAATTGGAACAGAAATGCAATTGGTTATCCCAGTAAAATTTTTGGCAATCTTTCAAAGAAATGAAGAAGCACAACATGAACATTTTGTCAGGCCTCAGGAGTTTTGGTGAATATTCTATAAACAATAGCATCTCAGCATTATCCCTAGTCACAATCATACCAGATGTTATACTTCCAACCCTTATTCCCTGGCTCATAATAAAAAAAGGAAAAATGATCCTTCTATTTATGAAAATAGGAGGGAAAAAGTAACTCTTTTATAGACTATCCAATGAAAGACAGTAGCATAGATAGTTTGCAAAGGTGTGTTAAAGTGGCAAATAATGGTAGCATGCATTCATTATATCTTGTTTTCTCAAAGCTCAGCTAAACTTGAATTTTACTTCATTCAGTGTTTCAGAGGAAAACCGAAAGAGGCATAACCTCTGCAGTAGTTAGTGGCAACTTTCTATGAGATTGGAAATGTATTCACTGTGAAAATATTGAGTCACTAAGCCTTCAGACTGCATTCCAAAAGTCTACCAGGGACATTTCAATCAAGGGTGTGAAAATGTGACAGCCAGGCCATTTGGGCTAAAAAGCACTGTACAGAATTATGTTGGGGAATCTAGTGCCCTCCAAATGACCTCGTGTGTGGCCATGGTATTAAATCATGGAGAAACTTATTCATTAGTTGAATATTTTCTTTCCAAAAAAGGGAGAAAAAGAAAGAATCTTGCATTCCCAGTAAGAATGCTAAATTACCCTATCTCCCAATGGAATGATTCACTTTCATTTCCAATAGCAGTAAAGCCTATTGACCCCCGTGGTGTTATCCTTCTCGCTGCTCATGCAGTACTTTCTTTAATCTCTCGGATCAAAGATTGGTCAATAAAAATCATCTCTGCTTTTGTGGGGAGCAAACAAATTGCACTCAGTCCTGTGATAATTGTAAGTTTTCACAAAATTCCAGAAAAAGAAATACCCATGTGTTGTCACTAAATTAGCCGAGGAAAGAGGTCATCTTCTATTTGGTGAGCCCATTTAAAATGCACTAGCTTTTCCATGTAAGGTACATATTACTTCTCTTGGGAGGGTAGGAAGAGTTCTGATTTTTTCCTTCTTCCTAAAAATTTTAAATGAATTTTGAATCAGTGAAAGATCTCTTACCAATGACCCTGAACACTGAAGTCCAATTTTTCTGCAGAAAAAAATTACATGGAGGTGTCATTTTGAAAAAAGAACATCAATATAAATGACAGCCTCAATATGAACTGCCCTTTGCAATAAAAGAAACATGCCTCAATCCCAAATGAAAAGGACAACTTCTTTGGTGAAAGAGTAGACCAGTTGTTTTCTCCATTAAAGTTTTGTCCACTTTGCTAAGTAGCAGCAAGTTTCAGTAGAAGATGAAAATAAAATCTAGTTTTTGTTAGGTCTGTAATTATTCAATTGAAACTAGACTCAGTTCATTGACTTATTTCATAATAGATCATCTAATAGTCACTCATGGGAGATTCATGTTTCTTCTGAATTATCTTAAAGTTGACAAATTGCTAATTTAGTCAGGCACAGTTTGCCATTGACAACTCCATTAAGCTTTTAAAATTTTATTTTAATTTTCTAATTGCTAGTCATAAGAAATATATACTGTCATCTGAACTGTTTCTTTCATCCCAGTTTAAATTTAAAATGTAATGGAAAATTAACACTTAGCAGAAGTAAAATTTGTGGAGGGCATTCTGATACCTTTGCCATCTGAAATGGTTTGGCTGTGTCCCCATCCAAATCTCATCTTGAATTGAATTGTAGTTCCCATAATCCCCACATGTCATGGGAAGGTCCCCATGGAAGTTAACTGAATCATGGGAGCAGTTTCCCCCATGCTATTCTCATGATAGTGAGCAAGTTTTCATGAAATCTGATGGTTTTTTAAAGGGTTTTCCCCCTTGGCTCAGCTCTCATTCTACTTCTCCCTGCTGACATGTGAAGAAGGACATGTTTGCTCCCACTTCCACCAATATCGTAAGTTTCCTAAGGCTTGGCCAGCCACGCTGAGCTATGAGTCAATTAAACCTCTCTCCTTTATAAATTACCCAGTCTCGGGTATGTTACATTTTTACTAGCAGTGTGTATTAGTATGTTTTTTTTGTTTTTTTTTTTTTTTTTTTTTTTTAGCAGTGTGTATTAGTCTGTTTTTACATTGCTGATATAGACATACCTGAGACTGGGGGAAAAAAAGAGGTTAAATGGACTTACAGTTCCACATGGCTGGGGAGGCCTCGCAATCATAGTGGAAGGCAAAGAGGAGCAAGTCACATCTTAGATGGATGGCAAAGACAGAGAGCTTGTACAGGGAAACACCCCCTTATAGAACCGTCAGATCTCATAAGACTTAATTCACTATCACAAGAACAGCACAGGAAAGGCCTGCCCCCATGATTAAATTACCTCCCACCAGCTCCCTCCCACAACATGTGGGAATTTAACTTGAGATTTAGGTGGGGACACAGTGAAACCATATTACAGTGTAAGAATGGACTAACAGTAAATTTGCACTGCAGAGAGTGGGGTACTGCTGTAAAGATACCTGAAAATGTGGAAGTGATTTTGCAACTGGATAACAGGCAGAGGTTGAAGCTGTTGGGAGGGCTCAGAAGAAGACAGAAAAACGTGGGAAAGTTTGGAAGTTCCCAGAGACTTGTTGAATGGCCATGACCAAAATGCTGATAGTGATATGGACAATGAAGTCCAGACTGAGGTGGTCTCAGATGGAGATGAGGAACTTGTTGGAAACTGGAACAACGGTGAGTCTTGTTATGGTTGAGCAAGGAGACTGGTGGCATTTTGCCCTGCCCTAGAAATCTGTGGAATTTTGAACTTGAGAGAGATGATTTAGGATATCTGGTGAAAGAAATTTCTTTTTCTTAAGACAGAGTCTCTCTCTGTAGCCCAGGCTGGAGTTCAGTGGCACAATCTTGGCTCACTACAACCTCCACCTTCTGACCTAAAGTAATTCTCCTGCCTCAGCTTCCCAAGTAGCTGGGATTACAGGCGTGCACCACCACACCTGGCTAACTTTTGTATTTTTAGTAGCGAAGGGGTTTCACCATGTAGGCCAGGCTTGTCTCCAACTCCTGACCTCAGGTGATTCATCTGCCTCAGCCTCCCAAAGTGCTGGGATTACAGGTGTGAGCCACCACGTCTGGCCCTGGTAGAAGAAATTTCTAAGCACACAAGCATTTAGGAGGAAGCAGAGCATAGAAATTTGGAAAAGTTGCAGCCTGATGATGCTATAAGAAAAAAAAAAAAAATTTCTGGGGAGAAATTCAAGCCTGCTGCAGAAATTTGCATAAGTAACTAGGAGCCAAAAGCCAAACACCAAAACAATAGGGAATATGTCTCCAGAGTATGTCGGAGACCTTCACTGCAGCCCCTCCCATCACAAGCCTGAAGGTCTAGGAGGGGAAAATGGCTGAACCTGGGCCCTCCATGTGCTAGGCAGCCTTAGGACATGGTATGCTGCTTCTCAACTGCTTCTGCTCCAGCCATGGCTAAAAGGCGCCAACATATAGCTCAGGCCATTGCTAGAGAGGGTGCAAGCCCCAAGCCTTGGTGGCTTACATGTGGTGTTGAGCCTGTAGGTGAACAGAAATCAAAAATTGAGATTTGGAACCTCCATACCGATTTCAGAGGATGTATGGACATCCAGGCAGAAGTTTGCTGCAGGGGTGGGGCCTTCATGGGGCACCTCTGCTAGGGCAGTGGGGAAGGGAAAGGTGAGGTCAGAGTGCCCATACAGAGTCCCCACGGGGGCACTGCCTAGTGGAGCTGTGAGAAGAGGGCCACTGTCCTCCAGACCCCAGAATGGTAGAGCCACTGACAGCTTGCACCCTGTGCTTGGGAAGTCTGCAGACACTCAATGTCATCTTGTAAAAACAGCTTGGGGGGAGCTCTACCTTGAAAAGCTGCAGGGCCAGAGCTGCCCATGGCTGTGGGAGCCCACCTTTTGCATCAGTGTGTCCTAGATGGAATCAAAGGAGGTCATTTTGGAACTTTAAGGTTTAATAACTGCCCTATTGGATTTTGGACTTGCATGAGGCCTGTAGCCATTTTGTTTTGGCCAATTTCTCCCATTTGGAATGAGTATATTTACCCAGTGCCTGTACCCCCATTGTATCTAGGAAATAGTTAACTTGCTTTTGATTTTACAGGCTCATAGGCAGAAGAGGCTTGCCTCATCTCCGATGAGACGTTGGACTTGGACTTTTGAGTTAACCCTGGAATGAGTTAAGACTTTGGGGGACTGTTGGAAAGGCATGATTGTGTTTTGAAATGTGAGAACATGAGATTTGGGAGGGGCCAGGGATGGAATAATATGGTTTGGCTGTGTCCCTATCCAAATCTAATATTGAATTGTAGTTCCCAGAATCCCCACATGTCATGGGAGGCACCGGGTGTGAGGTAATTGAATCATGGGAGCAGTTTCCCCCATGTTATTCTCATGATAGTGAGTAAGTTCTCAAGGGATCTGATGGTTTTATATGGGGCTTCTCCCTTCACTTGGCTCTCGTTCTTCTTCTCCCTGCCACCATGAGAAGGTTATGTTTGCTTCCCTTTCTGCCATTATTGTAAGTTTCCTGAGGCCTCCCATCCATGCTGAACAGTGAGTCAATTAAACCTCTTTCCTTTGTAAATTACCCAGTCTCACATATCTTCATTAGCAGCATAAGAATAGACTAATACACCATCATAAAGAAGAAATGATCAATTTTGATATAGTGGGAAATAGCAATTATGTGTGACAGTTATTTTAAATACCACTAGATATTTTATGGAATGAATCAGAAAAGAAATAACTGAAACTATAAATAGATAGAAGAACTGTTAAATACAAAGTGGAAGAATTAATTTCCAGGGAGAAAAACACTCTATATCAAGATTTACAGTCTCATGTATTTTGCTTTGCATTAACATTGATATTACTACTGATCTTTTCTGTATAAACTTGTTCTTAATAATACTTTTGTGTTATAGGGAATGATAGTATTTGCCTACTTAATATCTTACAGTTACTGTAAAAACAAATGAATATATATACTGTAAACTCATCAGATGAATAAGATTAAATATATCTAAGAATGATTACTCATTTCTAATTTAAAAAATTTGATAAAACTTTGTCACTCTTAAAAACAAGTTACTATGTTTTAAAAAATAATAAAAGCATCAGCTTTGGAGTTAGAGTTGGGCTAATTTTCAGATTTGTGACTTATTCTTACTGAGTTTTGGTTTCTTCTATAAAATTGGAACTTTAAAAAATTGTTTCCTTGTAATAAGAATTAAATATAATAGTGCACTCAATATGCCTAGTAGCATGCTTGGTTTAACATTTACTAAGCATCTACTATTGTCAGGCCTCATATTTGGTGCTTTTTTTTTTTATAGTCAGTCATTTAAACTTCAAACTAATCTATGAGGTGGACATTATGACAACCACATTTCACAGACTAGGAAACAGAGGCATCATTCAATAACTTGCCTAAGGTCATAGACCCAGTAGTTGGCAGAAGCAGGATTTGAACAAAGCTAGTCTGACTTAAGCCCTTAAATTCTTGATTGTCACACTAGGCTGCTTCTCCTGTTAACAACAACTTCCAGCTTGTCAGCTCTTTATGCTAATATGTATAGCACTTTCTTGCCTTGAAAGTTCTTGAGGTTTGCTTTTTTTTTTTTTGAAAGGGAGTCTCCCTCTGTCGCCCAGGCTGGAGTGCAGTGGCGCGATCTCAGCTCACTGCAAGTTCCGCCTCCTGGGTTCACTCCATTCTCCTGCCTCAGCCTCCAGAGTAGCTGGGACTACAGGCACCCGCCACCACGCCTAGCTATTTTTTTTTTTTTTTTTTTTTTTTTTTTGTATTTTTAGTAGAGACAGGGTTTCATCGTGTTAACCAGGATGGTCTCGATTGCACTTTTTTAACTTGGAGTGAAAGGCTGGCTTTGGCCTTCATTGGTGATGTGAACATGGTTCATTTTTTCAATATCTCTTTCTCCTTTATTAATAATATGAGGAACTACCTCTCAATGCTATAGAGAAGATCACCAAAGATGATGAATATGAATACACTAAATAACGATTGATTTTACATGGCCATGTTGTACCTGCAGGGAAAAAACTATTGTATCTTGACCCAGTGATACAAATGCTTTATGATTCCACAGTTTTTGGACTATGCTTACCAAATACAGGTTCCTAAGAATCTTCATGTATAGTCAGACAAATCTGAACTCCTCCCACCCCCAACAACCAGAGTTTTTATTTGTACTTGTTTTTTTTTGTTATAACCAAGAACGCATTTTAAAAAGGATTTCAAACCTAATATATTTTAAAATCTCTGAATTCTACAATCTGTAGCTTCTAGCCAAAGTCCAACTATTCTATGAGCCCTACCAATTACATCACATGCTAAAGAGATCTGGATATGTTAATTAATTTTAATGCAAACTGCTTTTTAAGGAACTATATACTAAACAGGATGGTTTCAACTTTGGCAAAGTTAAGTCAAACCATTCTGTTGTAAAATGCTATGATGTTGGGGAGAAAGGACAAAGGAAAGGCACTCTGAGGACTGTCGTCTTCTATCCCTAATCTGACTTGATTGTAGGTATACAAATTAGCCCCTATTATTCAACCCTTATAAATGATAACATTTCAAAATACATATTGTAAATATCTCACTATTAACACTAGTAGTGAAGGGGTGGACTCTAAAAGGAAACAATGTGATTCTTCTTCTAGATACTTGTCCTGGTTTTTTCACCCATGTATTCATTCCATCAAAAAATACCTTTTGGTCATTTACTGAAACCCTCTGGCAGCTGCTATAGAAAAAAAATACGTACTCAACATGGAAAACTAAAAATACAGAAAAGTATAGAGAATAGTTTAATATACTTCCAGACATTTGCAGTTTTATACATAGTTTCATTATATTCCATAAACAAAACTGCATTGTTTTAAATACTGTAATATGGTTTTCTGACTATAAGAGTACTACATGCTGGTATAGACAGAAAATTAAAATGAAGAAAGAGAAATCATCCAAAGTTCTGGTGAATATTGTTACCACTATATTGTCCTAAAAGAATGTCTCCTATGCATTTTTAAAAAATAGTTGAGATCATTTTGAATTCTCTCTCTGGTTTTTAAGTGTACTTAACATAGTCATTCAGAGATCTTAGATGAAAACGAAGTTAAGATGACATCAGTGACAGATAACTGCCACTGGATTGTCTCTGTCAAATTAAAGCAAAAGTCGTCTCTCAGGTCATTTAATGTAAGTTTAAACATGCAGAAATTAGCTACTCAAGTACCCCAGAAATTTAAAAAAGGAGAAAAAGGACACTTCATTGTTCTACTTAACCAGCAACTGGTAGAGACAGAAGGACATTTTTCCTAGGTCCCCTAACCTAAAAATTGTTAGCATCAGGTGAAACAGAACACCACCAAGTTTGGTTAAAATTGTCATCCTCAACATCTGTAATTTTCTCTTTCAGCATTTTATTTATTGATGCAGTGTATTGGAAGATGATCTCAAAGTTTTGGGCAGTGCTTTCCAAACTTTCATGAGTACTCAATCATCTGTGGATCTCGTAGAAATGCAGATTCTGATTCACAGGTCAGGACCGGATCTGAGAGTCCTCATTTCTCACAACAAGCGCTGGGCTTGCTGCTGGTCCACAGACCAATGTCTCTCTCCAGCTCCCACAACCCAACATTCAAGGGTGAGACGCTTGGTAGTCTTTAGCTAGTTCTCAGTCCCTAGGTCTCTGGGTTTGAAAGAGTGAGCACACTTTGAAAGAAGAAAGCGTCTGGCTACCTTGTTGTAGATGATTGAGACTGGTCTGTTTCATGTTTTAAAATTATTTTTAAACTACAGATTAATTTTGGGTTTTCATTTTCATTATTTTATGCATCGTTATAAAGAGGTTAGTGGGAAATTGAGAAAAGAAGCATCAACTCTTCAGCACTTAAACTGGAAGTTTAAAAAAAAAAATACAGAGTAAAAGGTAACATGAGTTGCTTCAACAGCCAGAAGTAAAGAAGTTGGAAAGGAGGAGCTACCTGTTCTATAAATTGTAAGAATAATGACTCTCCCACAGGATGTAAAACTATCTTTTTATTCCTATTGCTTTAAATGCAAAGTTTTCAAATGATATTAGCAGCCTAAACCTGTAGTGCCGACAGGTGAGTGCGGACGTATCCTAAGAGAGTCCATGCCTGGGGCCAGGCACAGATGGCTGTCAGTGATCCTGGTCAGCATTAAAAACCTCCTGCAGCATGAGGACCAGAGCAGAATATAATTTAGACCACATTGCAAACAAAATCAAGTGGGAGAGAATTTCACTTTTAAATGTTCATTCACCAATAAAGGAAATAAACAAAGACAACCTATCTACATAGCATCATTTTCCCCCGAGGTGAATGGTTCATCTATGCATCAATTGGTTTCAGAGAGAGCTCTGTGAGCCAAGATCATTAAGTATTGTCCTGCCCAGAAGCAGGGGGATGGGTAAAATGACCTCTTGAAGTCCCAATTCTATAATTTAGGAATTGGTTACTGACTCCTTCAGTATAACCACAGAAGTGGTGGTAAAAGTGTTAGCAGGCATGAGTAGCCAACAGGCAGCATGCTTTAACCATCTGTCAGCCACACCAGAACGTTAGCAGAGAAAATGTTGCTTCCAATACCTCGAAACTTCCAGATTCCTGTGACCCTCTCATCCCAGTGGAAGTCATCATGTAGTTTCCTTATTAGCATTAGGAGACTCCCCAGGAAATCTCGGAAACTTTGTACTAACTACTTAATAAAGCACCGTTATTTTAAACTTGTAGTTTTTACACAAAAGGTACAGAATCAAAGGCCTTAAACTCTTGACAGATCATTTTGCTTGAATGGTTCTAGACAAAGGGAATAAAACTATCATGTTGAACGTCAGTTTTCCAGAATGGTGTTGGCTGAGCAATTTTTATTTAAAAAATACATTGTAAGATTTGACAGATTATACTTTATGTGGATTATCAGCTTCCAGAGAATTAGAATACCTGATCTTAAACTCTTATTGCTAACCCAAGCTGACTGTCTTTGTAAAGTGTAGCATTAAAAAGAAGGAAATCTGGGCCAGAGACTGCATGATGTTGCAAGTCTATTACCAATTACTGAAAACCAAACCAAACAAAACAAAAAGCTAAGCTCACCTCTTGGTAAAGGTTCAGAAGAATTGTCATTATGGATGAAGGAGAGACATTCTTAAAGAGACATTATGGGTGTTGTGGATCATTTCTGTGTAGTTTGGACCGTCAAGTTCCAGTTCAGAATCTGTAATACACTGATGCAGCAGCAATCCAGTCTTCCTGCCATATCCTCTTATAGGCTCAGCCTTTCCTTCCTGGAATTCTATGGCTTATGAGTTCATATTTGTGGGTCAGTCAGAGTCCTTCAGCCCTTTCTTCCCATCTAGACTGTGAAAAGAAATCTTTTGTTTTTCCCTCTTGAATCCATGGCAATGTTAGTCTTAGTATCTTATACGTAGTAAGCCCTTGATAAATAGTCAAAGAATAAATTTTAAATGAATTTTTGATTTTTTATATGTAAATTTCTCTTGTACTTACAGAGGTTCACTGCCCTTTTGATACAGACATTTTCTAGATAGAGTTCACAGTAGTCATAGGAATCGTGCGTTTAAGTACTAATACTTTTAAAAGGACTATGAGCTTTATCTGCGGAACTGATTTCTCATTGTCTTACTATCTTAAACTAAGCAAGCAAATTGGGCCCACATTATGGATGATGAGCGAGAAGGACAAAGATTCCCGATTAGCCAAATTAATATCCTAGATAAACAGAGAATTAAAAGCCAGATATGTAATCAGGTACTTAAAATATTTTGTTACCTGTTCAACCACAAAGTGCAACTCCCTCCATTACTAATAGAGTTCATCCATTAGCTCAACAATTATATTAATGGAAGCACTACTTAAATCACATGAATGCCTAATGACTTTTTAAAAATTTACATGTATTTAAGAAGTAAATATTCAGCATATAATTGCATCTTCATGCAATCAATACATAGCACTTAAATTTTTTATTTTATTTTTTCTTATTGGTAACATGTAACATTTTTCCTTTAAGAAATAGAAGCAAGTCATCAGAAGATATCAAGGTTTATTTTTTAAACAAAGCACTCAGATACTAAAAAACTGAATACTTCATAAAGGAAATAGGTTGCTCTCCCCTAAAATTGCCTCTAATGTTAGCTGAATATTAATAAAATCCATAAACCATTAGTACATTATAGCTGCTTTGTTCTGAATTACATAGACCTTTTATGTTTATTCCTCAGTGAAAATGCATAAAAAAATGAAATCCACTCTAATTGTACTCTCTGAAGATAGCTGGTAAAATCATTTCTAGCAGCTATAAATCAATTGTAGTATTAAAATGACCTGCCAGGTGCATCTTCTGGGTATCA
The DNA here is from genome assembly GCF_024542745.1 of Macaca thibetana thibetana. Lineage (NCBI taxonomy): Eukaryota > Metazoa > Chordata > Mammalia > Primates > Cercopithecidae > Macaca > Macaca thibetana. Next base: position 78,546,555 of record NC_065589.1, on the reverse strand, counting down.
GACTAATTAAGGGAATGTATTAATTGCAACTATTCATCAACACCACCAACGTTGTTAGGTAACCCTTACAATGAATCTTTTTACTGTATTATCTAGCAATAAAACGGCAGTTTTATAAAATGTGGGAAAAAAAGGAGAGAGAGAGAACTGGGAGAATGCCGTGTGCTTGTGCTTCTACATTTCAAAAAGGTCTTACAGAATGGCATGATGGCCAGAATAAAATATTTTCTTACACAAAATCTTTAACTCACCTTTATGCTTGGTTTCTATTGTATATTATTTTGTAAAACATGTTTAATATGGCCTATTAAATCAATTCTGGATTTTAAAATCCCAGTTATTTTACTGCTTTGTATTAAATAACTGCTAACAACAGCATATTATGGACATATAAGTACATACATATATACGTATATGTATAAAACATAGTCTTGCAAAGTTATGTGTGTGTGTGTGTGTGTGTGTGTGTGTATACGCATACATAGCTTTCCCTGTATGAAAGTCAATTAAACTGTAATGGTAATTAGTATCAAAAGAATGTCGGAAAAATGTAGGCTTTGATCATAAGTACTAAACTGAGTAGGCCTTTGAAATTAATTTCAAATGATGGCCATACTATTATTACATTTTCTATTCCTCAAAGAATAAAAGAAATATAAGATCTTGGAAATTGTTATAAAACAAGAAGTATTTTTTTTTTCTTTCTTTCTTTATGAGCCAAATTCTTAGAGCGCATTAAGTGGCTCACTAGTTCTAAGAACATTAATTCACTTTGTCATTATGGCAACGTTTTTGTGTGTGTGGATGTGGGTCTCTTTAGTACTTTAAATAATATGAATGACAAAATGACATATTCCAAGAAGAGAGACTACTGTTTCCATTCTTCTGATACAAATCACTGGGAGACTCTGAATTGCCCCTGAATATCCCTGAGTAATCAATTCCAGAAGCTGCCTCCAAGCTTCCAAAAATGTGCTTTCCTTCAAATCAGGTCCTGGCCTCCTTTTCATTTTTTGGAGAATTCCTACAACAAATCTCTTTTATGTTTAAAGTATACTAAGGCCGGGGGTGGTAGCTCACGCCTGTAATCTCAGCACTTTGGGAAGCCGAGGCAGGAGGATCACCTGAAGTCAGGAGTTTGAGATTAGCCTGGTGAACATGGTGAAACCCCATCTCTACTAAAAATACAAAAAAATTAGCTGGGTGTGGTGGTGGGCGCCTGCAATGCCCGCTACTTGGGAGGCTGAGGCAGGAGAATTGTTTGAACCTGGGAGGTTGAGGTTGCAGTGAGCCGAGATTGTGCCATTGCACTCCAGCCTGAGCATCGAGTGAAACTCCGTCTCAAAAATAAAATTTAAAAATAAAATAAAATACAGTATACCAAGACCACAGGATCAAGAGTAGATAGGATTCTAGGGTAACCCTTATTACACTAGCACATCTAATCTCCCTATAATAGAAATGAAGAGAAATTAAGTCACTGGAGTAACTGGGACTGGTAGAGCAGGCAGCAATGCTCTCAACAGCATGAAGAATAATTGCTAACATCAGTTGCTCCAACACAAGTTGCCTATTGATATTTAGCCATGAACAAACAACCTTAGGTAAGCCTTGTGTTGAGGGGAAGGAAGTTCTTCCTCCTATGTATTTGGAATTTTGAGGTGGGACAATAAATCTGTTTAATGATTTCTCAAAGTCTAAGAAGAATCCATTGCAGTCCCCAAAATAAGTACACTGGAGATATGAAATAAGAAATTGACAGGCAGTGTTGGGAAGTTCTGCTCAGATGGGTAAAGTCTCAAATCAGCCATTGCAAGCAAAGTCACAAGCCCCATATCAGGCACTGAAGCTATAAATTCACTTTTGTTCTCCATTTCTTAAGGAGCTAAAATAGAATAAAGGAGAAACCAAAAAGGACTGAAGGCTAAATGGGGCAGACAAAACCCTCCATGTAAGAGCAACAGGGCAAAGCCATAGGCTAGAGTGCCCAACAACTACAGGAAAGCCCTAGTCACTGGAAGCTCATTCATTTAAGCGGCCCTGTCTTCAGCAAGCAGTGCTGGGTGCTGACCTGTCAGGATCAGCTTGTAAAGAGATAGTTATCCCAAGTCTGGGAGAGAGTGGAAGAGCACTGATTTGAGTTTGCCAAATCAGTTTGGCTGCTGTACTTCTCTAGCAGTGTACAAAAAGAGGATAGGTAAGATGTAAGTAAATACCCTGCCCATGAAAGCCAGAAATGTTTCATTTGGTTCGAACTCTCAAAGCTAGATATGAAAAAAGAAATATATAATTTTAAAGCTAGTACCATTTATTGATCATTTTCTATGTCAGGCACTGTACTGAGTATTTTGTAAACATTTTCCTCTTAGCTTCATTTCATCTTCCTCACCATCCTAGGATAAGGGTATTAATTGATGTTCAGCAAAGATAAAAAAACTTTCACAAAATTCTATAATTAGTTGAGAAGCAAGGATTTGAATCCAGGTCTGTTTGATGATAAGCCCATGCTCTTGATCAGTAAACTGTACTATTCCTGAATATTATCTTGGAGATTGGAATAATCTCAATGTACAAGTAACAAACATGAGCATCCCAGGATTCTCTTTCACCACTCTAATTTGTGTTAACTCAACTATACCCACCAAATGATTTCTGACTGGTCTGCATCTTCTAAATTTCCTCTCTATTCCCAGGAATGCACTCTTGAGCTCAACAATTTTAAATGTTGATACCTCATGAAGGCAAGATTAGCAAGACTGATCAACAAAAGTTAAAATCCTTTATTCATGTCTTATTTCTTTACTGAAAGAAATAAATGTAGATTTTCAGATTCTCATTTACTCACCTGAGTTTTCACTTCATGTTATTTCAGGAAGATTTTTCTTTATGTGTAACAGGAGATTTTAAAAACAGTAGATAAATAATTGTGCTATGGTGAGTCTCAGAAAACCAGAAAATTTGCACAGCACTGGAAAGTACATGTGACATGCTTCTGTCTACTCAGTCATATTCGAACATAAAAAGTCACACCATTGGGACACACTGATGATTACATCTGTACTATCAGGACTGGAGTGACAACAATCATAACCATGCTGACTGACTGAAGGTAAAGAATTGTCCTGAAGATACCATTAAAACACTTGTACTTTGTCTTCATATATCGTTACTTAAAGAAACACAGAAATATCTTATTTTGAAGATCTCACTTACATATAGGGCCAATTCATTTATTGATATGAATCAAAGAAAGTAGAACAGGGAATAATTCCCAAGTCACTTTGGGCTATGAAATAAGTATGTTTGGATATTTCCTTTTTTTATACAGGAATGTTATTTTTATATCCCTACTGTTGAAAAACTCAGAAAGGAAAACAAAGTTGGTTTCATAATTCCTCAGACTTATATATTTCCTCTTTGTCAATAATACTGTTGTGGACTCTGTACAAAATGAAATAGATTCAATTCAGAAAATGCTTATAAGCTATTCAGTTTTCCCAGTTGGTCCCTTTGCTTGACACCTTCTTGAAATTATCTGTGCTGGGAATAATTAACTCTCATTCAAGCTGATGTTTTGTATGGCTTTTTATCTTTCTATGTATATATCACAAGCACAATTATCTCTGACAACATTTAAGCTTATAAATATATAGTATTTACTATGTCTCTCATTTTATCTTTGATGTAGAATCCATAATCCATTAATTCTTCCTAATTGATCTGCGGTTAGTCTCCATCTTTTTCCTATAGTATGTACAGTAAGATTTTTTCAGATGTTTCTGACCCCACTCTCCACTACGTCCTACAGGTAAAGGATTTCTTTGCCAAGCATTTTGATTCTGTTATTTCTCTTCAATAGGCCACTCTGGGGCTGTCCACCCTCTGAAATTCAAACTGAAATTTCAAAGGAAAGTGCTGTTTTTAAGTAGCACTCTTTAGAAAAGACTTTTGCAGTCTTCTCAAGAAAGTTAGCTTCTGCAAACTTGCTGAAATCTTTTATTATCTCCAACAGGTATTTTTTTTAAAAAATTAGGATTTTCTATATTCAAAACCAAATCTATACCTAAACATAGGTTTATTTCTTCCTATTTAATCTGGATGGGCTTTTTTTTTCCTTGCCTAATTGCTCTGGCTACAATTTTCCCTACAAAAATGCTAAATAGAAGCAGTGAGAGAATACATACTTTTCTTGTTCTTGATTTTAGAAGTATATATTTCAGTTACCACTAATATGATGTTAACTGTGGACTTTTCATGAATATCTTTTATCATATTGGCAAAGTTTCCTTCTATTGTATTTCTATAAAACTCCAACAATCTAAGAATAAAATTAAGAAAAGAGATCCTTTTACAATAGCACCAAAAATAATGAAATACTTAGGAATAAATTTAACTAAGTATAATGGAATATGATTCAACCATAAAAAAGAATAAAATCATGGTGTTTTACAGAACTGGAGGCCATTATCATAAACAGAAAGTCAATACTATAATACATGTTCTCGCTCATAAGTGGCAGCTAAATTATGTGTGCACATGGACACAGAATGTGGAATACAGTCACTGGAAATTCAGAAGGGTGGGAGAGTAGAAGCTGGGATGAGGGAAGAGAAATTACTTAATGAGTACAATGTACATTATTTGGATGATGGTTACACTAAAAGCTCAGACTTTACCACTTGTACCCCTTTGATTTATACCAAAAAAAGAAGTATAAAAAATTGTAAGACTTGTACCTTGAGAACATTGAATGAAATTAATAAAAACTTAAGTAGAAAGACACAAAAGAAAAAAGTTATCTTCTTATTGCTCATTGCCATCATTATACCTTGTACACATCTCTATTTTGTAACACTTTCCACTCAGAAGAGCATTGGTTCATTATCTGACAACTCATTAAGCAGTGAGCTCTTTGAATAGCGGAATCATGGTTTGTATATCTTATAAATCCAGAACCTAGTATTCTGCTTGGTGTGAAGTGGCACCCATTAAATATTTGATCAATAAATGAATGAAGACTCTATTCATTGCCATCACCGTATTTTTACATATGACAACTTTCCTTTCAATCCTATCCAATGAGTCCTGTATAAAAGACTCCATAAATTTAAATTTAAATTATCCTGCCTCCAGGTTATGGCAAAAAAAAATCCCTCACTGAGAATGCAGAATTGCAAAGTGACTTGTAGAGTTACTCAAAATAAAAATCTTTCTAAAAGTGATTCCCATTCTCTTGACAGAGAAAATCAGAGAATTTAACTTCTGTGACCTTCCCCTCCTGTGTCAAGTCTGGCCCTTTCAAAGGGCTGATCAATATTAACCTTATGTCTTTCAGAAATATTTTTATTTTAACTAACACTACAGGTTACTTTGTGATTCTGGTTGAGGATAATGATGATGACAAAGAATACTATTAATTAAGAGTCTACTATACTAATCTCTTTATATCAATTATCTCTTGTCTTTGCAACAGTTTTAAAATTTATGTAATGAATGTAATATAATCCCCCATTTTACAGATAAACCATCTCAAACTGAAAACAGAATAAATAACCTGTTAGTCCCACTTTTTTTGTTACTGACTAGGAAACAGTCTTGTATTAAAGAAACAGCAAGTGCTTTAGAGTTTGTTACATCTCCTTTCAAATTCTACCTCGGCCATTCATAACCTATAGGACTACTTAACGCGTCTGACCGTCAGGTTGCTAACTTACAAAAACAGGATAAGAAGTCCAAGAATTTGGTTTCCTTTTTTCTTATCCCCAACTATATTGTATTCTACATGCTAGCCATCAGCAAATGACTTTGATCACAGGGATATTTGTAATAGTTGCTGTATTCTCTCTATGTGAACAACACAAATGAAGAAAGCAGATATTGTGATTCTTTATCACCCCAAAGTACTTACCAAGTTATCTTATATTTACCATTGTTCTGTATAAGCACTGCATTATTTAAGATTTTTTAAAAATAATGAACTGTTGGAATTTCTAGTTAATCCTGCAGCAACTAAGTAGACTTACTACTACCACTTCAAAAAAAATAAGCTAAGAAAAATATAACTGTGCTACGTTAAAAATGAGAGACTTTCCAGATAGAAAAGTAAGAAAAAAAATAGTTTAGAAATCATAACATTATTTCCATTTCACCAGGGTAACAGCATTTAAAATAAATTTCTAATAGAATCTTTTAGTATATACCTGAATGGTCATTTCTCGTCCTCAAAACCACAAGGGGAGATTTGACAACCTCAATTTCTTAACGTAGCTATTTGAAACACTCCTTCATCACAGTCCTATCTCCATGCTTAGTTAATGCCCTCTGCAACCTTAAAATGGGAACCAAATGTCTCCTGTCAAGAAAGAGCCTTAGCACATAGTAATATAATCAAATGTTACAATTTATCTTTTGACTGCTCTGGAATTTTCCTGTCAGGGTGCTATTTCTAACTGGTTTGGTGACATTCCCTGGTTTTTGCTTCTGACACAGTCAGAAGGGGCTCCTGAAAATTATTGATCAGCTGTGGCCCTGCAGTGAGAGTCTGAATGCCATTCAATAACATCCCTTGCCAAGAAAGAGCGATATGCTGCAAGTTGTCGTGAAATTCCCACCATGCTGGTTTCCTTTAGGTTCATTGATGCCTCAAAAGGAAGCCTGAAAAGCAGAGAGTCGACTGATGTGGATGGCAAGAGAAGGAAACGCATGTGGGATTTAAAGGTAACATCAAGAAACATTTGTTAAAAAACATAAAACTCTCTCGGGTGCTTGGAGGCACCCTCTCTAGCGCTGCTGTTTCAACACCCGCGCTCTGCAGTCCTTTATTCTCTGGTCTTCTCAAAGGGCTACTGAGCCATAAGCAATAACACAACAGGGAGTACTTATGTCAGCCCCCACACACATTTCTGTGAACTGAAATATGAGGTGTGGCTAAGTAGACCTCACTATTGCCAGGGTCTACATATTTTATCTGCACACTCACTCCGTAGAATTGCTCTCCTACTACAGCCCTGATTGTAGCTAAAAACAATAAATGAAAATATGCTGAAAGATGACAGTCTGAAGTCATAATGGAAATTACAGGCACATAAAGTAGCACCGAGGTGCCTGGATGGCCATTTGACTAGGAGTACAGATGCCCTGTCCAGATGAACCAGAACAGCCCGCGTCTCCCGCTTTGTAGCTACAAAATGTGCACTCGGCACATTGAAACCTGGAAACCTCGAGACCTGGGTTTTCCTGGTAGCAACTCCATGGCACCTCTTTAACTGGTACCCTTAAAGTTCCTTGGACACTGTCCACCACAAATAAAAGCCACTCCAAGCTGAGGGTCATGCCCACGCTAGCATGACACAAATAGCCGAATACGTCTCATGTGGGACCTACTGCATCAAATAACACCGGTGGCACTGAGAATGTTGAATTCTCTCCTCCCTCCAAATAGGCTGTATGTCCAAGTTATTTCTGAGCCCTGTCATGAAAAATCAGTGGAAGGATGACTGTAATATTCTTAGAAACCATAGCCCTCTTCTAAAATGTAGGAATTAGTATTCTATGACCAAAAAAAAAGTGATTCCATAGTCAATACATTCGGAGTGTTCTTTGCCACATCCTGAAGATATGCAGTAATAAAGTATTGGAATGTATTTTTCATGAAATGCCATTTCATGTACTATTCCATGAAACATAGTTTAGAAATCACTGCTTTATTCATCTGAAATGACAAGTCTGATCGGTCTCAGGAAATTCTTGTGCCCCTCTTCTTTTTAATCTAAATTTTCCTTATTTTATCTTCATTATCTAAAAGAAATACTAAGTCCAAACTCGGGTTATTCCAAATAATATTGAGAAGCAATATGTTAAAAGACAGTTATAAAGGTTCTACATAGGGCTGCCCTTAGTTAATCTAGAAACCAAATAATTTAAAGATCTCTTAGAACTTGAAAAAACTAAATCCTTATGCTAGAGAACAAGGCTAATTCATCTTACACTAACAGTTATTTTTGTTATGAGAATTATAGACTTTTTGGATGGTGATAAACATTTTTAAATTTTACCACTGTTTCAAGACCAGCCTGGGCAACACAACAAGACCCCATTTCTAAAAATAAAAAAAAAGCTAGCTGGGCAAAGTGGCATGCACCTGTAGTCCCAGCTACTTGGGAGGCTAAGGCATGATAATTGCTTAAGCCTAGGAGTTGGAGGATGCAGTGAGCCATAGTTGTACCACTGTGCTCCAGCCTGGGCAACAGAGTGAAGCCTGACTCTAAACAAGAAAAAAGAAAATTTTATCTGTGTTGTAAAGGGGCCATGTGTAGTTAACACTATTGCAGTATTAGCTACTATGCAAATTTATACCCCCAAATTCTGTCCCACCTTCACCAGCATCAGTACCTCTGTTTGGAATGTCTGAAGCAAAACAAGCACTGCATTCAGCAAACTGCTCTTGCCATATGAGGATAATACTCTCCTATCCACTAATTCATTCAATTTCTTCTATTGTGGTTACTTTGCAGTGCATTGATCTCTAGATACCTGGATTTAAAACTTTCTTTGTGCCTTTTAACAGCAATTGATGACTTTAAAATGCCATGAGAGTTTAGTTTCTATCCTGAAACTAAACAAGAAATTCTTCACTCTTTTCCTCTCTTATTGTACTTTTTAAAAATCTTCCTTTTGTCCTCTATCTCCTGCTTATCCCTTTCACCTTCTCTCCTCCTGCCTCACTCTCTTGATCCATCACACACAGCCCAGTCACCTGATAGCTATACCTTAAAGTAATTTTGGACAGAAGCAAAAGGCCCTGGAATCCTTAGTAATCCGCTTCAGATCCAGCTACTGAGCACTGGTTAGGCTCCTGAACAGCCAACCGTCTTTTCGGGCAACTACCATGGAAATTGAAAACCTGTTAGAGCATCTGTGGAATAACATGAGCCCTGAAACAAAGTCATACAAATAAAAGAAAATGTACTTTAAGGCACCACTGAAACAATTGAAAGGAAGACAGACTAGGTGATCTCTATCGATGGACCTCAAAGTGGCTGGTGCTTAGAAGCAGTCTGGTCATTTTGCCTGCATTTCCAGTGTCATTAGGCCTCTGCCCTGAAAACCAAGCAGTTTATTTAACTGCACAGAGCTTCCTGTCTGAGAGTGAATAGCAAACCCGAGAGAATGCATATTTGAGAGTTACTCATGGGGTAAGCAATACATGCACAGAGCATTCCAGCCCAGCAACACCTGCTATTTTGTTTAAGGTGAAGTTAGCTGTGCGAGCATGCTTGCTATAACTGCTTCCATCCTGCTTTCTGCCCCCAACTTCCACAAAAGCCCTCTCTGCACTCCTCTCTGGAAAAAAGAATGCTATGCTGTTACCTCTGCCCACCTGCCATTGACTCACTGTTCCCTGATTAGCTTTCCCTCACTAATTCTTCTACTTCTTTACTCTATCCCCTACACCTGCTTCCTGACTATATTGCATCAAGCCAAAATATTTGACAAGGATCTGCAAATATGCAAAATTAATAATTCTGCTGATCCGAGTTTAGAATTACATCTCTGTTGTTGAGATCATGTCAGAAATTAGTCCAATGGTTCAACAATTTCATTTCTGCCCAATGCAAGGAATATTTTTAAGCAGATAATTTTGTTTCTGTGCCAGACTGCCAATATTAACAGCTTCAAATGCACAAAATGTAATGCATTCCTGGGAAATCGTGTAACGTCATCCATTGCTTCTTCTTAACATAAGCCTCTCTTTTGTATCTCATCTCCTTTCTATTCATCACTTTACACTCCTCCATGACTCCCTTGCATCGCCGTTTAGTTTCCAAGCCCCTCACTCTCCTCTCCTCTCCTCTCCTCTTCTCTCCCTTTCTAGTCTTCCCCAACTAAAAGAAATACCTCATCTGGCCATTTCTGGTCACCTTGCTACCACCTAACAAGGCAAGCCATCTTTCCTTTCCCATTTCCACCCTATTCTTCACCCCAGCTCATCCTCTGGTCCCAGGACAACTAAGCTCTGCAAGATTGGGACAAGGATCAGGAGCAGGAAATTTAACAATGGCAGAGCTGTGACAAGTTAATTCAACTCCTGCTGTTAAATTAACCAGCGTTCCAGCCGAGTTAACGCGTCACCCAGTTTCAAAAGGTTAAGCTCCAAGCTTAATCTTATTCATCATTATGAACTCTTCAAATTGGCTGAAATATTTAAAATTCAGTGAAATGAAAGGACCGCAGGAAACATTTAAGAGCCAACTGCCCGGTCTTCAAAAAATGGAGAAATAATCTACAAAGATTAGGAAAAGAAGGCTTCAGAATGGGTGAATGGAGACACTCGAGAACCAGGTTAGAGTGAATAATAAAAGGACATTGAGGACAAGGGCATCTTATCTTCCCACTATCGTGAAGAGATTCAGACGTTAGGAAGAAATTTAATGGAGCACCCTGAAAATGCTTGTCCTATCTCATCATAAGCAACAGACCAAAACTGAATGCTAATGAAAAGGGCATGTACAATAATACCCACTGAGCTCTGTTTCTCTTTGGACTTCAGACAAAGATGGGAGGTGGGTCACAGTGTACCCCTCCACTTATCACTGACTGGGAGGGAGATCTCAGCCCCCTGTGTGCTCTCCACTCAGGCTTCTGTGACAGCGAAGAGGCCATGTGAATTTTCAGAGAAGGAGCTGTGCAGTGGAAAATAATGCTAGAAGCACCGAGCCTCGCATTTCTTATTTAGCACAATGTTTAGTATACAATAGGGCTTACTAAAGGTTAATTCTATTATTATTATTATTATTATTATTATTATTATTACTATACACCTTTGATCTCAAACCTCTGCAAACTTTTGAACAGAACAACAACTGAGATAGAGGGAACTGATATTCCACATGCATCCCTTCCCCCTCCTCAATCTGTCGCCCCACGTGGAAGCATATGGAGCTGTTTGAAATGTTCTTTCACATACACAAGAGCTCAAGCTACCAACTCTGCTACCCAGGACTTTTCATACAAATAACTGCATTCTTCCCAAACTAGTCCTCATGTCTACATTTCTTCTTTGCTCCTGCTTGCCCCTTCATATGTGTTCTTACAATTTCCTTCATGCTTTGCCTCTTCTCAGAAGGTTTTTGTATTTGGAACATCTGTAATTACACCTCAGCTTCTTGAAAGAAGTATTTTTTTAAATTATCATGATATTGCTTTGTTGATTGTATATTTCATCTGGTTTTTGCATATTTTATTAGATTATAGGTATCTACAGGGCAAAGATCAAGCCTACTTTTAATATATTCTCTGTATGCCTAGAACAATCATGTGCATCTCTTGAGTTCCTTAGGTTGGTGAACATATATATATAACCTCCATCTTAATTTTGTACATATTTACTTCTTTTCTCTCTCTGTCTTTCATACACACACATGCACACGCATGTGCGCTAAAGAGTCCTTTTCAGTTTATACGCTACCTTTAATTGTTCTGTTCTAATTACATTGGCAAAAATCCCCAATCCCGTTAAAGAGTAGTAAGATAGGAAGCATCTTGCCTTGACTTTGGCAGGTGTACTTCTAGTATCTCCCCACTAAGTAAGATGCTGAGTGTAACTGATTGCATTTTCCAGTAATACTTACAGTACTATCTCCCATCCCAAATTTACCTATGCAGTGTGACCTTGCTACTCTCCCATCAAGGGATGGAGGCTAATTCCCTTCTCCCTGAATCTGGATCAGCCTAAGCAACTCAGTTAAAACCAACAGGACACAACAAAAGTGAAGTTATGTGTGACCTCTGAGACTAGGTCAAAGGAAGCCTTCTGTCTGTTGAAAAGTTAGATCTCCAGATGTTCCTTCTCAGCATGCACCCTCTCACCACTCAGTCAACCATGCTCTGAGAGGCCCAAACCAAACAGAAAGGCCACATATAGGTGTTCTGATCTGCGGTCCCAAGTGAGCTCATTCTATAGGCCATCTCAGTCCAAATGCCAACCATATAATGGAGGAAGCCCAAGAAAATTCCAGCGCCCAGCCTTTGAGTCATCCACAGTCATTCAGTCCCCAGATGAGGCCCAGACATCAAGCTGCTGAGACAAGCCATCACCCTGTGCCTGGTCAGAATCCTGGTCCACTCTCTTGGCTCTTTTGAAGAGGGTCAAAACAGAGGATGAAAAAGAGAAAGTCTCAAAGGAGAAGAAAGAAGTCTCAGAAGAGCAAGAAGCCAAAGGGATCAAGGACGAGGTCAAGTTGGCCTGAGCAGACCTCTCCTGATTCATGGCTTCTTGCCAAGTCTCCCACCTTTTTCCCCAACCCTTCAGATTTTATATTTCCTATTTATTTTATATTTACATAAAAATGTATCAAAAATAAGTATTCCCAGGGACTAAACAGAAGCCAGGGTCCTGAGCCCAGAGCAGCTATGCTGGGTGAGCTCTTCCAGGAGCTGCCTTTCTACCCATCGCTCCCCAGTTCTTAACTTTGAACCATAAAAGGTGCCAAGTCAGGGTGGAAGGAATACTTTTATGCAACCATAAGACAAAATCCTGAAATGCCAAGGGTTTGCTTAGTAGCTTTGGAAACGTGCCCTTATTGAGCATTCTAAAAGGGTTGGCTGGGTCTTTAAGGACCCACTGTTCTTCTCAGTCTCCTAAGGTTAACATCACCCATTGTTAGATGGGTTCTGTTTTCTACCTTCCCACTGGCCTCAAGTGAGCCGGGGAATTCACAGTGCCTGCCTCTGTCTTGCCCCAGTTCTGCCGGGGTGGGGTGGTAGTCTAGTTTCCTTTTTGAGATATTATTTTCATTTTTGTGTGACTCTTTGTGATAAAATGGTACATTTCTATACCTTCTTCTAAAAAATCCTCATCTGCACGATCTGTGAGTATAACATAGTTGTTTTACACAGCTAATAGTGATGCTTGTTTTATTAAGTGTTTTTATTAGGAATTGTTACATTTTGTCAAATGACTTTTTAGCATCTGTGGAGATGATTTTTTATTTTTTCTTTAAATCTATTAATATGTTTATATTGATAGATTTATTAATTGATATTACATATAAAACAGCTTTACATTAATTAAATTAATCTTACTTAATCATGATATATCATTAAATATACTATTGGATTTAACTTGCTAGTATTTAAGATGTTTGCATCAATATTTATAGGTGATATTGGTCTTTGGCTTCCTTTTTTGAAATCTTTACCAGATTTAAATACCAGTTATACTTGACTCATATAAAGAATTTGGAAATGTTTCTCCTTCTCTGAGCTCTGGAGCTGTTTATGTAGCACTGGGATCATCTTGTCTTTGAGGGTTGTACAAATATGTAAGCCTGATGCTTTTCTCTGGGGGATTCATTGATTATCTATTTCCTTTATAAAAAGTATGACCTTAATATTTTCTGTTTCTATTGGGGTCAATTTTGATAAATTATACTTTGCTACAAATTTAGCCATTTTAGCAAGGTTGCCAAATTCATATGCACAGGATTGAGCAGCATTATCTCCCTTTTTAAATACATACTTTGTTCGAATGATGTTTCATGGTCATTTCTTGTATCATATATTTGTCCTTCTTGACTAATTTGCTAGCAATTTACTTCTTTTGCTGATTTTTAAAAGCACTTTAATTGTTCAGTTCTACTGGGTTTTTTCCTATTTTCTACTTAATAAATGTTGGGTTTTGTCATCCCATCTGGTTTTTGAAATTTTAACTTCTTGCTGTATTCCCACATTTCTGAGTTGAATATTTCTTTTATTTTCATTTTTATTGACCTAATTATTTAATTCTTCCCACCACTGCTTTAATGGTATTCCAGAGATTCCATTATACAGTGTTTCCATTATCATTATTTTGGGATGTTTTTTGTTTCCATTTTGACCCAAGAATTTAATAAGGAGTTTGATATATTTTACATAGAAGGGCCTCTAAAGACTTTTATGATTAAATGTCTATTTTTACTGCATTTTACTATAGAATGTTGTTCACGTTATTTTTCTTTCATAGAACTGAGCTTTTAAAATGAATTGGTATATAGTCAGATTTGTTGTATAGTTAAGATTTATGTGCAAAGTGAGGCATTTTAGTGAAAAGCCTACTTGGAACCCATAGCCAGAGCACTAAGTAGAGTTAGATGAGGACCTGAGATAATTAAAAGTTGGGCACAAGGTGTTCAATACACAAGGTGCATCTTTGCCAATATTATTTATTTTTATTGTTTCTGAGTCACTTTGTTTCAGATATGTCACATGCATATTACAGAGTTGGGTATTGCTTTGTAAGCCTTTAAAAATCTTTCTCAATACGTGATTGATGTCATTTACATATGTTAATATGACTGATGTATTTGGTCTCAGTTCTTATATATACATGCATATATATATATGTACAATTTACTATATTATATTTATGTGTTTTTCACTATGTTTTTTTTTTTTTTTTTTTTTTTTTTTTTTTTGAGACGGAGTCTGGCTCTGTCACCCAGGCTGGAGTGCAGTGGCGCGATCTTGGCTCACTGCAAGCTCCGCCTCCCGGGTTTACGCCATTCTCCTGCCTCAGCCTCCCGAGTAGCTGGGACTACAGGCGCCCGCCACCTCGCCCGGCTAGTTTTTTGTATTTTTTAGTAGAGACGGGGTTTCACCGTGTTAGCCAGGATGGTCTCGATCTCCTGACCTCGTGATCCACCCGTCTCGGCCTCCCAAAGTGCTGGGATTACAGGCTTGAGCCACCGCGCCCGGCCATGTTTTGTTTTTATCTTTTGCATTCTTTTGATAGAAAGATTTTTATTTTATTCTAGTGATTACTTTTGTACTAATACTCTTATATATTATTTTTAGTCCTCCTTTTCCTTAAGCTTTTCTTATGTGATTTCTCAGCTTGAAAAAATAATTTTTGACTCCAAAATACATGGTAGGTTCATGGACTTTTCATAGTTTACACTTTCTCCCATCTCCTCTCATTTTCTTCCTTCCTTCCTTCCTTCCTTCCTTCCTTCCTTCCTTCCTTCCTTTTTCCTTTCTTCCTTTTTCCTTTCCTTTCCTTTTTTCTTTCTCTTTCTTTCTCTTTCTTCCTTCCTTCCTTCCTTCCTTCCTTCCTTTCTTTCTTCTCTCTCTCTCTCTCTTTCCTTCTTTCTTTATTGAGACGGAGTCTTGCTCTGTCACCCAGGCTGGAGTGCAGTGGTGTGATTTCGGCTCACTGCAACTTTCACCTCCCAGATTCAAACGATTCTCCTGCCTCAGCCTCCCAAGTGGCTGGGATCACAGGCACGAGCCACCATGCCCAGCTAATTTTTGGATTTTCGGTAGAGACGGGATTTCCCCATATTAGCCAGACTGGTCTCAAACTCCTAACCTCTAGTGATCCACCCGCCTCGGCCTCCCAAAGTGTCTCATTTTCTTATTTCTACTTTGTCAAGCATATATAGAAATCACATGAACCTTTTCCATATTTATACTCATCCAAATGTTCTGAATGATCACTACCAGTCCATTTGCCAAAAATTTCTCTAGCATCTGAAGGTGTGATGTAATATGCTCCGTAGTGGAATCTTCAAGGAGGGCTTGGGGGTGTGCTGGTTTTGAGCTCTTGCTGTGTTAAACTGCTTTTCTTTAGCTTAATTCTTAGAAGACAACTTGAATGGATATAAAAAGCTTTGTCATTCTATCCTGGATTCTCTTGAAAACAGCACTTCATTACTGTCTTAATTTGTATGTTGATGTCAGTAATTCGGACACCAACTTTAGTTTCCTTTCCTTTTTAAATGGCTTTTTGAAATCTAAAAGTCTGAAGAAATATTTTTGTTTATCTCTAAAGTCCAGCAGTTTTACTAGGATGTATTTCAAAGTAAATTTTTGTCAGTACATGGAAGGCTTTCAGTACTGTATGTAAAATCAAGTCTTCTTTTATTTTAGAAATATTTTTTAGATTGTCATTTAAGTATTAATTCTATTCCAATATTTTGTTTTGGTTCGTCTTGGATTCCAATCATATCAATCTTTATCTCTCTGCTCTTTTTTCATCTTTCTTTATTAATTTTATTCTTTTGCTATTTCTTAATATGTATTTTCTGTATCTTTCACTATTATCAAACATATCTACTTTCCTGTGGGCCCCTTGTAATTAATCTTTATTATGGTATAACTGTCTTTTTCCTCAGTTATTCATTACTACTAGTTCAGTCAGCTTTTATTTTACATAAATCTGATATTCATGGTTTTCACAATTGGTCTAATTCACAGTGGAGCATTTTCTTGCCTCCATTAGCTCTTTATCTTAAAATGCTTTCAAAACCAGGCCTCCAGTTAATACCTCCCCCACTTCTATGATATTGCTCTGTCTCCCAGATGTAGTGTCTTTCCAAGATTGCTCCTCTAGTCCAATACACTTTCCGAGCCTCTTCTCTTAAATTAACATGCCAGTTATCAGGCTTCTTCACAATCTTTTCCCATTGAAAGTTTGACTAGCTTCTTCTAGGTTAAACCCTAGTTGATGTGATTGGAATTGTGTTCCCAATAGGATCATTCCTCACTCTTCATTCTTCTGTTGACACTCTACTAGGTTCTCAAACAGTTTAGAGCTTGATTCTGCTTATTTTGTATGTTTCTGGATATAATATTTTTTCAGTTCTCACTAGGTTAAACTGATTTTCTTTAGCCTAATTCTCTAATTCCTAGTTTTCTAACTTTACGTGAATTGTGGTTTGTAGTCATCTGTCTCCTAGTTATGTCTAGCCATGGTGTCAGGTAGTGTCATTTACTCTCATTTATCTGCATGGTTTTTGGAGGCTGCATGGAAAAATTTGACTGTAGGCTTCAGCCATTATTTTAGTAAGACTCATAACATATCACATAATATACATATTTAAATAGAATTTAGTCCATTTAAAAATGCTTTATTGGGAGAATAACTATTTGAATATTAAGTGGTTTCCATTTCGATCTATAAAAGGGAGTCAAAAATCTAACATCTTGCAATACTTTGAAAAAAAGTGTGAGCACCAAATTAGGTTAACATAATCACATTTTTCCATAAATCAACCTACAGATTAATAAGTAAAAATGTGTGAAATTTAAAAACAATGACAATATTTTAATTTCATAAAATCCAATAAATCAAAATGATATAGTATTATTATTTAATGGATTATACATAGTTTCTATTGGTACTGAAGGACTGATACTAGACACATAGTAAAAATTTCAGCCACCATGTAGAATATGTGATAATTAGTATATTCACCACCAATCTATTGACTATACACTATATTTTGATAAGATGTCTAAATATTGAATACATAATAACTAAATAAAGATTACATTGAAGACCAAACAACACTATTTTTTTTTTCATCTTATCTGAAACATAGGCTAAACAAAGTGATAGGTTGCTGACATTTCCTCATTAGTGTTGTGGAAGACTTGAAACCCAGTTTTCACATCAAGATCTGTCCCTTTCTCCACCCTAACTTTATAAGACAACACACTTTGGCTGCACTCTGCTCTGTCATTTCCAAGCCTCTGCATTTGCAATTCCTCCTTCCTTGGAATTTTCGTTCATTCTTATTTTCCTGGTAAGTACTCACCCACACGATTTTTGTTGACATTTTTCTTGATGTGTTACATATCTGATTTCAAAAGCTCTAAGGTACTGCTTCTCTATAAGACTCTTGAGACTAACTGAATTATTATAAAATTTTGATTAATGTAACTTTATACTGCCACCCTCACAAAATGCACTCTCCAAAGAATTATTATTTAGGTGGACTATCATGTGTAAATATAGCATGTAAAGTGTAATTGATATATTTATGCAAACTATATCAGATAGCAGTGTTAAGATCTGTTTAATAATAAATAATTTTCCTTTTCCTATGCAATATTGAAGAAAAATACTCTAATAGAGAAAAAGCCATGATTATATGGATAGCCACGAGTCCATGAGACTTTTAAAAACTTCATAAGCTTGAAGTATAGTTGGCGTGAGGTCACAGAGATATCATCAGCTGTTTGCTACAAACCTGTAGCTATGGCATCACATTCCACAGTGGCCAACACTAAACATTAATTTATGAAGTATTTAAATATTATCCATACGATAGAATAGAAGATATTCTTTAATATGCTGAGAAAGAACCTCACCCATCCCTTGAACTAAGTTTTGCTACCTCCTACAACTCTTCCTTCCTCCACCCCTGTCCTACTCCCACCAAATTACTCAAGGGCCCAGTGTGTTGAGAGGCTTCTCTCAATTTCAGGTTGTTCTTGCTCTGATAGTGTCATAGAGCTAGCATGCATTGCAACCTCCTCACTCAATGTGCATCTCATAGGCACTTCTCTTTGTATTGCTTTCACCATCTGCTCACATGTGGTTCCTTTACTAGAATGGTTCCCAACCACACCCCAACAATTTTATATCAGGTACTGTATAAATATGGAATAAATAAACATAGAGTAGGGTAGGAACGAATAGAGGACACAGACCAAACGTTTCGAAATAGAGATTAGCTACTAGGAGGCTTATGGGCATAATACTGAGCCTGTCAATAAACACTTTAAAATGCTTCAAACCAAGAAGGAGACTAATCATCAATGAATCTGAGATCTTAGTGCAATAATGTAACTCAGGAGACTTTCCTGCTTTCAAACAGGTAAGTACTAGTTTCCTCATCTTACAAATGTGTCCCTGGAACCTCAGAAAAAGTAAGTGAAATGCCCAAAGTCCTACAGTGGCAAAACAGTTGTTTGTCCTCTGTCCTTTTACAATGCTATCACTGCTGCATTGCAATGGCTTATTTTACAGATTTAGTCATATACACATAATCTTTTAATAAATTATAAAATAGTAACATTAATTCTGAATTGTGAGTAATGTGATGGGAAAAAATAAAATATAGAAAATAAAAGTCATTTTATCAAATCATACTAAAGATATACAGATCATACTAATGAAAAAAATCTTAATGTAAGCTTATTATGTACAAAGTGCAAATATTATGTAATAAAATCACTTATAAAGTTCATTAAGGAACAAGTAAGAGATAGATAAGATTCAAAAGTGTGGGCAGAAAGCGAATATTTGAATAAAATATTACTGAGGTATATGATACCTGATGATTGTTTTTTAATTAATGTAGTAAAACTCGGTATTTGAAATATAAAGCATATTAACTCATCATATTAACTCATATTAACATCATATTAACTCATCATCCTGAAAGCCCAAGAAGTTAGGATATTTTTATTTTGAAACATTTGAAGAAAGTCTTCAAAGAAAGCTATCAACAGAGCCAAAAGGTGATTTGAACAACAGTTGGCTAAATTAAGGCATTATGACTCCAAATGTAGTTAGAAAATAACATTTTTATTCTCAATGATTTAACAGGTACAAGCACAAAGCCTTCTATAATTGGCAATAATTCAATGATAATGTACAATTTCATGGAAAGAAGAATTGTCATTACAGTAAGATTTGCTTTATTGTTTTGGAACTAAATGCTAACAGGCATTATATTTAATGAGTAAAATGTAGTTAACTTATAGATAAATAATATCAAGTCAAAGACTGCTATTGTTTTTCATGGGTTTCTTAATGTCAAAACAGACCTAGAGAGAATTTTTAAAGTATTATTTTTGAAAACTTTTAAAGACTTTGAATTTTTATTTTATTTATTTCTGAATACCTTACATAATAAAAAATGCAGTTAAATACAAGTTTATTGCAGACATAACAAAATTTAAAGACAGGAAAATCCAGAGGAAAAAAAAATAGTCTATTTCATTCCATATAATGCAACCTCTACCAAATGAAAACAGTGAACTTCGTCTTGTGACTACTACGATCATTTAAATAAGTGATTCTTAGAATTACTGGTAAAAAAATAAAAAAATAAAAAAGAACTTACCAAAACAAATGACTATCTACTGAATATATCCATGAAACCATGCACTGAGGAGTGCTTCTTCTGGGAAAAAAAAAAAAAAAAAAGTACTGCCATACTTAAAAAAAAAAAAAGCCATTCTTGTGACTCTCATTTTTAATACTATAGTGGAAACTCATGATTTACAACATAATTAAGAAGTTTATTGTTGACACTATGTGAAAAGCTCACACTTCTTCCATTCAGATTGATGTCACTTAAGCAGGCACTACTGATACATTTTAGTAATCTGCAAGAAAACATTTGAGGTCTACAACTAGATAAAAGCTCACTATAGAAGAAGGAGAAACATGTACTAAAATTAAATAACATTTCAAGCAGAATCCACAAGATGTTCAACTAATACACCATTAAATTCAAAATGACATGGGTGTATCAAACCCTGCAAGGGTTTATGTTATGGTGCTTAAATATCACCTTGAAGCAATTTTCTATTATCACTTATGTGTACATTTTGAATTTGAGCATGATAGCATTTCCTGAGCTTCCTTTTATACCACCTCAGTGAGATTCCATCCACTCACAAACATTAACTAAGCACTCTGGTAGACCTGTTTCCTATCCTAGAGAAGTTCGCTTGAATGTTGTAAACCTGCAAACTCACCTTTTCTTCAATGTTCTTGTTTAATCTTATAAGCACTCATTTCTATGTATCGCACATTTGGCAAATTTGACCACATATCCTATTATATCTTGTAGTTTTTAAACATAGAAATTGCAACTTGTTTTAGAATATGATAAAGCTCTCTGCAAATCTGAACCAAGGCCTGATATTGTAGCTATGCTGTGAGAATATAAGAGTCATGGATTAGGCTCCCTGAACAGCTGATTGAGCATTGCTAGGCATGATGTGACTTTGTTGCTTAAGTTCTCAGGTAACAGATTTATAGCCAATGATTGAGCTCCTATCTGATACCTCCAGTTCCCACAAAGAAAAAATTACCAGTCTTTGAAGACCAGTTTTCTTCTGGAGAACATCTGACTTTAAGACTTTATTCGGAGTTGTTCTTCGAGGTTTCTATTACCGTAATATTACCAAGGATACTGCCCTCCAAATGCTTTTTCATTTGTATCAGAATCAAAAAGCAAAGTGAGCAGTCTGTAACTAGACCTAGAGTTAGGCAAGAATTCATAAGACATAAAGCCAGGAGTTCCACATAAAATTCTGTGTCTGAAAAATCACGGTGAATATTGAAGGTTATCTAAGACAAACCATTCTGAATTAGACTGTTTCCGAATGATTTCAATTTGTATGTGCTTAGCTAAAGATTTTCGTTAAACTCACGTAAAAGGATAGCTTTATTTAATGGGTGATCAGTTTGAAAACTGTCCTGAGATTTATAATTTAAAACCACTGAGGAGCTACTTTAATGAATATCAAACTGTGTTAAGGGGAAGGTTACTGTGCATAGGTGAGTAGTGATCAGCTCTCTTCAGATTTCCCTGGGAATAAAGAGAAATTATATTTAAAAATATCATAACAGTTTTACAATTAAGAAAAAGCAGCAGACATTTAGCACTGCAACAGTGGTTAAAGCAGATTTAGAAACAGTTTTAGAAGTCTCTAAATAAAGGATATAAATAATATCCCCATAGTGTATTTGAAACATACCACTATCTTGCCTCTATTTTACATTTTATAATTTTGAATGCTCTTTGAAATATTTGATCACCACAAAATTCTTGAGAAGTGAAGTGGCAAATGGGTCTGAATTTGCCTAATGTAGCCCCATTTTTAGCCTATCACGAAGGAGACACCGCCATTTCCTTTTTAGTGTTCCTCAAAGTGTCCCATTCTAGATGAAATTGTATGGATTGATCAAAGATATAAGCCCCCATTTTATGATTGAGGAAATTAAGATGCTCAGCTGGAATTATAACAGTAATAAATAATAGAACTGATATTGAATAGGAATAGCCTCTGATTCTTCAATGTTAAAGGCATGTTCTTCCAAGGAACAGGACTGGACAACTTCTAGGGTGTATTTTAATCATTAAAGGTTTTTCCTAAAAAATGACTACTTATTGATAACAAAGTTTCAAAACTTTTAAATTTTTCTATACATTTGCTAACATGAAAAATGTGTCCATGCCTTAAGAGTCAATTTGATGTAGTTAATTGAAATAGGAGGTGTGGCAGATTAGAAATGACCAAAAGTTGTTTGAGATTCTTTCCATGAAGACATGGCTCTATGAACACTGCTCTTGAATATTCATGGGCTCTTTGACTACCCTGATGAATAGAATATATTGGAAATGCACCTAAAAAGTTTGCAGTCCAGAAAACAAACTACAAAATGGCAGGAGTAAGTTTCTACTTACCAATAATAACATCTATATAAATAAACTAAAATCTCCAATTAAAAGACACAGAGTGACTGAATGGATAAAAAAAAATGGGACCCATTGATCTATTGCCTATCAGAAACACACTCCACCTATAAAACCATAAATAGGCTGAAAATAAAAGATGGAAAAGATATTATCTGCCAATGGAAACCAAAAAAGAGCAGGAGGAACTACACTATATCAGACAAAATGGATTTCAAGACTAAAACTATAAGAAGAGACTAAGAAAGTCAGTACATAATAATAAAGGGATCAATTCAGCAAGAAGATATAAAAGTTGTAAATATATATGTGCCCAACACTGGAGCACCCAGATATAAAAAGCAAACCTTATTAGAGCTAAAGAGAAAGGTAGGACCCAATACAATAATAGCTAGAGACTTAAACACTACACTTGCAGCATTGATTAGATCTTCCTAACAGAAAATCAACAAAGAAGCATCAGATTTAATCTGTACTATAGAAAAAATGGATCTAATATAGAGTAAAACAACATTTTACCCAAAGTCGACAGAATCACATTCTTTTCCTTAAAACATTGGTCATTCTGAAGCATAGATCATATGTTAGGCCAAAAAACAAGTCTTAAAACATTCAAAAATTCAAACAATATTAAGCAGCTTCTTTGACCTCAATGGAATAAAACTAGAGATCAGTAACAGGAGGAATTTTGGAAACTATAAAAATACATGAAAATTAAACAATATTCAGAATCATGAGTCTATAAAGAAATTAAGAAGGAAATTGAAAAATATGTTGAAATAAATAATAAAGGAAACACAGCATACCAAAACCTATGGGATACAACAAAAGCAGTACTAACAGGGAATTTTATAGCTATAAGTGCCTACATCAAAAAGGAAGAAAAACTGTAAATAATCTAGTGATGCATTTTAAAGGACTAGAAAAGCAAAAGAAAACCAAACTCAAAATTAGTAGAAGAAAGGAAATGATAAAGATCAGAACAGAAATAAATGAATTTGAAATGAAGAAAACAGTACAAAATATAAATGAAACAAAAAGTTGGTTTTCTGAAGAGTTAAACAAAATTGACAAACCTTTGCCAGGCTAAGAAAATGAGATCCAAATAGATAAAATTAGAGATGAAAAGGGAGACATTACAACTGATACTACAGAATTTCAGACTATTAATGGCTAATATGATCAACTATAGTCCAATAAATTGGAAAATCTAGAAGAAATAAACACATTCCTTGACACATACAACCTACCAATATTTAACCAGGAAGAAATGCAAAACTTGAACAGGCCAATAACAAGTAAAATGATTGAAGCTGTAACAAAAAGTCTCCCAGTCAAGAAAAGCCCAGGGCCCAGTGGCTTCATTGCTGAATGCTACCACATGTTTAAAGAACAAATAATACTAATCCTATTCAAAATATTTCAAAAAATAAAGGAGGAGATAATACTTCCAAATTTATTCTATGAGGCCAGTTTAACCCTGATACCAAAACCAGACAAAGACACATCAAAAAAAATAAAACTATAGTCCAGTATCTCTCACAAATATTGATGCAAAAACTCTCAACAAAATACTAAGAAACCAAATTCAGCAATACATTTGAAAGATGATTTATCAGGACCAAGTAGGATTTATCTATGGGATGCAAGAATGGTTCAACATATGCAAATCAATCAATGTGATACACCATGTCAACAGAATGAAGGACAAAAAGTATATGATCATATTGATTGATGCTGAAAAGCACTTGATAAAATTCATCATTCCTTCATGATAAATCCTTCAAAAAACTGAAGATAGAAGGAACAAACCTCAACATTCCTATATAGGACTGACTAACAGCTGGTATCCTACTGAATGGGGAAAGATCTGGAAGATCTGGAACACAACAAAGATGCCCACTTTCACCCCTGTTATTTAATATAGTATTGGAATTCCTAGCTAGAGCAATCGAACAAGAGACAGAAATAAAATGCATTTACATTAGAATGGAAGAAGTCAAATTATCCTTGTTTGCAGTTAATATGATTCTATATTTGGAAAAATCTAAAGACTCCACTAAAAATCTTTAAGAACTCATAAACAAATTCAGTAAAGTTGCAAGATACAAACACAACATTAAAAAAAAAAAGTAGTATATCTATATGCCAACAGTGAAAAATCTGAAAAAAAAATTAAAGTAATCCCATTTATAAAAGCCACAAATAAAATTCAATACCGAGAAACTAACTTAACCAAATAAGTGAAAGATCTCTATAATGGAAACTATAAAAACTGATGAAAGAAATTGAACAAGGCACCAAAAATTGGAAAGATATTTCATGTTCATGGATTGGAAGAATCAGGATTGTTAAAATGTTGATACTACCTGATATGGTTTGGCTGTATCTCCACCCAAACCTCATCTTGAACTGCAGTTTCCATTATCCATACGTGTCATGAGAGGGACCCAGTGGGAAGTAATTGAATCATGGGAGCAATCACCCTCATGCTGTTCTCGTGATAGCGAGTGAGTTCTCGCAAGATCTGATGGTTTTGTAAGGGGCTTTCCCCTCGCTTCGCTGGGCACTTCTCCTTGCTGCTGCCACCTGAAGAAGGATGTGTTTACTTTTTCTTCTGCCATGAGTAAGTTTCCTGAAGCCTCCCCAGACATGCTGAACTGTGAATCAATTAAACCTCTTTCCTTATAATTTACCAGTCTCGGGTATGTCCTTATTAGCAGCATGACAATGAACTAATACACTACCCAAAGCAATCTACAGATTCAATATAATCCCTATCAAAATAACAATAACATTCTTCACAGAAATAGGAAACACAATCCTAAAATTTATATGGGACCATAAAAGACCCAGTATAGCCAAAGTTACCCTAAGCAAAAGAACAAAACTGGAGGAATCATAGTACCTGACTTAAAATTATACTGTAGAGCTATAGTAACCAAAACAGCATGGTACTGGCATAAAAACAGATACATAGACCAGTGCAACAGAATATAGAACCCAGAAACAAATTGACACCTACAGTGAACTCATTTTCGACAAAGGTTCCAAGAACATATACTGAGGAAAATACAGTCTCTTCAATAAATGGTGCTGAGAAAATTGAATATTCATATGCAGAAGAATAAAACTAGACCTCTGTATCTTGCTATATACAAAAATCAAAATAGAAAGGATTAAAGTATTAAATCTAAGACCTCAAACTATGAAACGACTACAATAAAACATTAAGGAAAATCCCCAGGACATTGGTCTGGGCAAAGATTTCTTGATCAATACGCAGAAACACAGTCAACTAAAGGAAAAATGAACAAATGGGATCACATCCAGTTAAAAAGCTTCTACACAGCAGACCAGGCACGGTGGCTCATGCCTATAATCTCAGCACTTTGGGAGGCCAAGGTGAGCAGATCACTTGAGCTTAGGAGTTAGAGACCAGTCTGGGCAACATGGTAAGACTCTATCTCTACTAAAAATACAAAAAAATTAACCAGGTGTGGTGGTGCACACCAGTGATCCCAGCTACTTGGGAGGCTGAAGTGGGAGGATCACTTGAGCCCACGAGGCAAATGGTGCAGTGAGCTGAAATCATACCACTGTACTTCAACCTCGGTGACAGAGTGAGACCCATCAAAAAAGTGAAGACAATCCACAGAATCAGAGAAAATATTTGCAAACTACCCACCTGACAAGGCATGAATAACCAGAATATGTAAGGAGCTCAGACAACTCTATAGGAAAAAAGCTAATAATCTGATCAAAAAATGGGCAAAAGATTGGAATAGACATTTCTTAAAAGAAGACATGCAGGCAAGCTGGCATATGAAAAGGTGCTCAACATCATCATTGATCATCAGACAAATGCAAATCAAAACAACAATGAAATATCATCCCACCAAAGTTAAAATGGCTTATATCCAAAAGGCAAGCAATAATAAATGATGGCCAGAATGTGGAGAAAATGGAACCTTTGTACACTGCTAGTGGGAATGTACATTAGTACAACCACTATGGAGAACAATTTGGAGGCACTTCAAAATGCTAGAAACTGAGCTACCATATGATCCAGCAATCCCACTGCTGGGTATATAGCCAAAAGAAAGGAAATTAGTATATCAAAGGAATATCCACATTCCCATGTCTGTTGAAGCTCTGTTTACAATAGCTAAGATTTAGAAGCAACCTAAGTGTCTATCAACCGATAAATGAGTACATAAAATGTGGTAGATATACAAAATGCTGAACTATTCAGCCATAAAAATAAATGAGATTCAGTCATTTGCAACAACATGGATGGAACTGGAGATCATTACGTTAAGTACAATAAGCCAGGCACAGAAAGACAAACATCACATGTTCTCACTTATCCGTGGGATCTAAAAATCAAAACAAATTAACTTATGGACAGAGAGTAGAAGGATGGTTACCAGAGACTGGAAAGGGTAGTGGAGGGCTGGGAGGTAGGTTGGGATCATTAGTGAATACAAAAAAATAGTTAGAATGAATAAATACAACCTACTATTTGATAGCACATCAGGGTGACTACAATCAATAATAACTTACTTGTACATTTTTAAATAACTTAAAGAGTGTAATTAGATTGTTTGCAACTCAAGGGATATGTGCTTGAGGCAATGGATACCCCATTCTCCATCATGTGCTTATTTCACATTGCATGGTTGTATCAAAACGTCTCCTATACCCCATAATAATCTACACCTACTATGCACCCACAAAAATTAAAAGTAAAACAAATTCTTTTTAAAAATCTCACATGAATCAAGCCATCTAGCCATCCCTGCTTAGGCACCAGTCAAAGGTATGTGAAGTCATCTTGACCCTTCAGACCATCCTTACACCAGCTGAATCCTGCCAAATGGCATCATTCAACATCATGCAGAGCAAAAGCATGGGCTAGCTGAGCCTTGCCCAATTTACTAACTCACAAAATTATGAGATATAATACATTGTGGGGTTTTTTGCTTTAGGCTTTAAGTTCTAGGATAATTTGTTATGTAGCAATAGATAACTGGGACAGAATTTGGCACCTAGATGTGTGGTGTTGTGATAACAAATAATATAAAAGCTATAGTATTGGCTGTACGAGGTGGAGAGCAGGAACTGCAAGGAACTATCCATGAAACCTTATATGGCCTCAGGGAAGCTATTAGGGCATCAAGAACAATGAGGAAAATGTTATTGGAGGCTGGTGAAAAGGGCCGCTGAGTTATATACAGATAGAACAGTTAGCAAAACTGTTGCCTGAAGCAATATGGAAAATAGAATAGCAACCTAATAATCTCAAAAATCTTGCTAAGGAATCCATAGGCACAGATTCTTCTAGCTCCCTATGACAAAATAAAAGATGGGAGAAACAAACTAAAGAAGAAATCTCTCAGTTTTCTAGCATAATTTGGAGGAAATACTAAGAGCTCAGGACAGTCTTTCCAAGCCAACAAAAGCTGTTAAAAGTAAGAAATAGCCTCATAGAAAAGATCAAATCTAGGTCCTTCTTAGAAAGCGAGGTCTGAGGGTAAAGATGAAGTAAAGGATGAAAGTGTGAAACCTTTTTTTAAGACCTCAGAGAGATGTAAGGTGGTGTTTTATGAACACTTTCAGCTGGACAAAATAACTTCTAAGGATAAAAATCCTTCTTAGGCAAGCCCTGTAGACTCTCTTCTTTAAAAATATTGGGCTTCAGAGAAGCTTGGAGGCATTGTCTTAGCCTCACAGAGTACCCTATGTATAGAAATGCCTATTTTGAAGATGTTTTTGGTTGTGGTGTTATCTACTGGCATGAATTATAAATTAATATACATGAAATCTACAAAGTTTTTTTTTAATTGTATCAGTTGGACAGAAAAATACAGTGATATTACAGAATACAAAAGGCATTTGGGTTCCTAATTTTCTTTAGGCAAAAAAGAAAAAGCTGAGAAACTATTCATCTAGAAACATATGCTGTTTCTTATAGAAAGGAAAGATGAGTTCAATGTCAGAACAAAGTGCTCAGAGGCAGAAGCAAATAGGCACAGAGAATTATTTCCATGGAACAGGACTGAGCTCTAATTTTTTTAATGGCAACATCTGTTTGATTGGATTTCAGAATTGCTATGGACCAGAGATTGCCATATGTCTCCTGCTTTCCCCCTTTTTATACAGGATAGTCTATTGCTGTCATCCTATGCCTATCTCACCATTATATATTGTGTGTGGAGAACAGATAACTTATCTTTTGTTCACAAGTTAACATCAAGAGAAAGTATAAATGAAGGAGCCTAATATACAACATAACTTGTTTTAAAGGAATGAGATCTTAGACTTCATGATAATATTACAATAAGGTAAGAGTTTGTGGGATTTGGAGGAAGTGAGTGTATTTTCCATGTGGAAGAAATATAAGCAATTTATGCCTCAAAGCAAACCATGATGGATTAAAAATACTTGGGTACAAATTTAAAAACTGTAACAAGGCATGTATGTAGAAAACAAAACACTTTTAGTTTGTATCATAGAAGTATCCTTGATACGCATATATACAAAGAAATGTGTCAAAGAAGGTCTAAAAAATTGAAAGATATTCCATGTTCAGAGATTAGAAGACTCAATATTGTTAAGATGTCATTCTTCAAAACTTGATCTGTAGGGTCATCAAAATCCCCATAATAATCCAAGGAAGATGTTTTGTAGATATCAACAAACTGACTTTTAATTTAATATGTAAAGACAAAAGACCCAGAATAGCCAATAAAATACTGAAGCAAAAAAAATGACACTTACCAATTTCAATATTTACTGTAAAGCAAAGTAATCAATACAACATGGTATTGGCAAAATTATAAACATAGAGCAATATAACAGAATATAGAACATACAAGTAGATCCCCCAAGTATAGTCAATTGATTTTTTATAAATCTCAACAACAGTTCAATAAAGAAATGATAGACTTTCCAACATATTATACTGAAAGAATTAGACATCCATATGCAAAAAAATGAATTCAGACACAGACCTTACACTAAAGCTAATTCAAAATGGATTTTACAGCTAAATGTAAAGTTAGGGACAAACAATAAAAAAACCTACAAGAAGAAAGCATAGGAGAAAAAGTTATGTGACCTTTAGTTTTGTGATAAGTTCATAGCCACTATACCAAAATCATGACCCATGAAAGAAAAATATTGATAAATTAGACTTAATTAAATGAAAATCTTCTACTTTACAAAGACAGTGTTAAGAGGAATATAAAGCAAGCCATGGCTGGGAGAAAATATTTGTAAAATACTTATCTAATAAAGGAATCGTATCCAAAATATTAAAGAACCCATAAAACTCAACAATAAGAACACAACCCAATTAAAAATGAGCAAGAGATCTGGACAGATACTTGCCAAAGGAGATATACAGATGGCACAGAAGGTTATGAAAAGATGCTCAACATGATTTCTCATTAGGAAAATGCAAATTAAAACAACCATGAGATATCACTGTATACCTTGTAGAATGACTAACCTCCAATGGTCTGAAAATAGCAATTGATATTTAGGGTACAGACCTACAGGCACTCTTATTCATTGTTGACGGGGAGACAAAGTGGCACAGCCACTTTGGAAGACAGAGTGGCAGTTTCTGACAAAGTTAACCATAGTTTTATCACATGTTCCAGCAATCACGCCCCAAGGTATTTACCCAACTAATTTGAAAACTTACATTCACACAAAAATATGCATGTAAACATTTGTAGCAAGTTTATTTACAATTATCCAATTGGAAGCAACCAATAGGGGACCTTCAATAAGGGAATGGATAAACAATTTTTAGATATCCATACAATGGAATACTATTGCTAGCATTCGAATGTTTGTGTCCACACAAAAGTCATATGTTGAAATCCTAACCCCAAGGTGATGGTATTAGAAAATGGGGCCTTTGGAAGGTAATTAGGTCATGAAAATGAAGCTCTTAAGAATGGGACTGATGCACTTATAAAAGAGGTCTGAGAGAGCTCCTTGCTCCTTCTGCCATGTGAGGTTGTAATGAAAGATGGCCATCTAGGAAGCAGACACTTGCAAGAAATCGAATCTGCTGGCACCTTGATCTTAAAATTTCCAGCCACCAGAACTTTGAGAAAAAAAAATTCTGTTGTGTATAAGTCACCCCGTTAATGGCATTTCATTACAGCAGTGTTAACATACTAAGACAACTATCCAGTGATAAGGAATGTGCTCTCAAGCCATTCAGAGACATGGGTTAATCTCAAATGTGTGTTGCTAAGTGAAAGAAGCCAGACTGAAAAAGCTACATGCTGTATGATTCCAACTATACGGCAATCTGGCAAAACAAAAATGTAAGGTAGAAAACTGATCCACTGATCACTGTACCAGGGTTTGGGGATAGAGGGTAATATAGGGGAAAGTTCCGGATATTTTGGGGTAGCAAATTTATTCTGTGTAATACAGTAGTGGTGGATACATACAATGCAATTTTCAAAACTAAAAGAACTTTATAGCACAAAGAATGAAGCTTAACATATGCAAATTAAAAAATAAGAGGTCACAGGGCTCCAAGATAGAATGGAGAATGTGACAATCTAATTATATTACACATATATGAAACAAACTCACTGAAAGGGATGAGGGAAAACTGTTCTGACTTTAGAAATGAGTGGAATCTGTAAGACAAATTGCAGAAGGAACTATGCATAAGCACTGTACTTTAGTTGACACAGTTGTTTCTCTAGAAGTAACAATTCTAAAACTACTACACATTTATACCGCAGTTAAACACATAAGTAAATGGATGGAAGGCAATGGTAGCCACTTTTCTTATTGCTGGAGTAGAAGATCACAGATAGCAAGGGGAGGGAGCAAAAATGAATGGTGTAGAAATGGATTACAGTTGAAGACATCAGTATGCAAACTCATGTTTAGCTTAATAAAGACACAGATGCTTACATATAAAAATATTTATAGATATGTGTACACATATATATGTCTCCTTGCTCTGTCAGCTGGGAGGGCCTGGCAGCAATAATGCCACTATAGCAACAAACACACTTAGCTCCCAGATCTTGATTTAAAAAATGATTCTCTAGTAAAAAGAATCTGGGATTCTTAGAGAAATGGCTGAATTTAGGACTGGGAAGTCCCAAATTCTGGAGAATCCTGTAGTGAACTAAAGTAAGAAAGTACTCAACACAAATAAACAAAGGAATCCCACAATATTAGGTATGTCAAAGGGTACAGAAGCCAACTGAAAGAGTTCCCAATGGCCAAAGCTGGAACAATTTGAGAAACACAATAAACAAATTAGTATTTGATTATTAACAAAATTATAAAATAAATATCCATAAATCCATACTGATATAGATAAATAACTTTATAAATGAATAAATAGAGGAGAACATCCTGTGCAGAAAATTCCAAACAATTTATATAAATACGCTGCTGTTAAGGAGGTAGAGCATACTTCAAATCAGGTAGTCAAGGTTAACATCAATAGTGGTAAGTCATTACATCACAGTACCTACTCTTGACATACATCACGGTATGTATGGTACATACGTATCATATACCCCTGATATGATGAAAATAGCTCTTTACCTCTGTGTATTCCTACTAAAAACACATTTCTTCAATTTAACCATTAGAAAAACATCAGACACATTCCAGTTATGACATATTCTACAAAACATACAATGAGTACTCCTCAAAACTGTCAAGGTCATTGCAAATAGAAAAGTTTGGGCAACTGTCATTTATAGCCAAGAGAAGCCTAAGGAGACATGATTGCTAAATGTTATATAATTTCCTGAATGGTATCCTATAACCAGAAAAATGAACGTTAAGAGAAAACTGAACAAATCTGAATAAAGTACGTATATTATTTAATATCAATTTAACAATGTTATTTCATTAATTGGCACAAATATACCATACCAATGTCAAATGCTAATAATGGGGAAAACTGAATGTGGAGTGTATAGGAACGCTCTGCACTATACTCTCAATAATTCAGTAAATCTAAAACTGCTTTAAAATAAAAAGTGTATTTGGCTAGGCGTGGTGGCTCATGCTTGTAATCCCGGCACTTTGCGAGACTGCAAAGGCGGATCACGAGGTCAGGGGATCAAGACCACCCTGGCCAATATGGTGAGACCCCATCACTACTAAAATATAAAAAATTAGTTGGGCATGGTGGTGAGTGCCTGTAGTCCCCGCTACTCGGGAGGCTGAGGCAGGGAAATCGCGTGAACCGGAGGGGCGGAGATTGCAGTGAGCTGAGGTCACGCCACTGCACTCCAGCCTGGCGGCAAAGCAAGACTCTGTCTAAAAAACAATGATAATAAATAAATAAATAATAAAAAGTGTGTTTATAAAAAGAGCAAGTGTGGAGAACTTACAATATGCAAAGTGAAGCTAATGTAGACTATAAAGCTGTATTAATCAAGACAGTGTGGCATTGAAAGTAAGATAGACACACAGAACAATTGAACAAAATAGAGAGTCTAGAAATACACTCACACTAATATAGTCCATTGATTTTTTTAGCAAAGGTGATAAGGTAATTCAATGAGAAAAAGTCATTCAATGAGAAAAGAGTCATTCAATGAGAAAAAAAATCTTTCAACAAATGGTGATGAAAAAATTGGATATCTATGGGCACAAAAATGAACCTCTTGTCTCATACCTCACACAAAAGTTAACCTGAAATGGATCATAGACCTAAACACATAAATTTAAATTAGAACTTAAATTACTAAAATCCTAAGATATAATACAGAAAAATATT
The DNA here is from genome assembly GCF_024542745.1 of Macaca thibetana thibetana. Lineage (NCBI taxonomy): Eukaryota > Metazoa > Chordata > Mammalia > Primates > Cercopithecidae > Macaca > Macaca thibetana. Next base: position 78,513,498 of record NC_065589.1, on the reverse strand, counting down.
TAAGTGTGCATAGAAAAGTGGATTGATACTCATAAATACCTCTACAGAGAGAGATTTAAAGAAAGAGAAATAAAATGTCACAAACTGGTAACAATTGAAGAATTTATGTGAAAAATATATCAGTATTCTATTCACTATTCTTGAAATATTTTGTAATCTGATAATTTTAAAAATTAAAAGTATTGGGAAAGAAGATAAGAGAGTCAAATAAAAACTAAAAATGGAGATACCGCATTAGAGGACTGCTCCAAACACCTTGAAATAATTAAATTGGACTATATTATTCTAGTTATAGCAACAAATGGCTTTAAAATAAAATAAAAGGCAATGGTAAACAATGACAAAGACACAAGAGATTCACATAAGATGAAGACAATAGAAATTCATTGATGTTAGCAACATGAAAGTCATCAGTGACTTAAATGAAAGTAGTTTCAATGGGGTACTAGGAATGGGAAGCAAATTTAAGTAGAGTGAGGGTCAAATAAGCATTGAAATAAAACACAGCCTGCTAATCAAATTTTTTTGAGAAGATAAACGAAACTGCTTCCTTTATGATAGGACTTAAATAGAAGGAAATGGGTGCAAAAGTAAGTACGGTTTTACATTGTGGTGGGAAGGTCACAGATTTTGGCACCTCTTGGTTTCTGTATTGTCAATTAATAATGAAGTGAATAAAGGTCTACATCTGAAATTTAATGTGGGGAAATTAAGGGACTTTCAGAGTTGGAAAGTTAGCTTCTTAGAGCATCATAGTAGGATTTCCATGGTATTGTGGAAATCCATTTATAAATGAATTTGTATTCATACAATATTCATAGCTGTACATAAATTATTATAAATTAGATAGCATCATTATATTATTTACATTTATCTAAGAGAAATTAAAACTGTGTTCACTCAAAGAACTGTACAGAAATCATTATAGTAGGTTTATTTCTAATTACTAAAACTTAGAAAGAACTCAAATGTCCTTCAACAGGTCACTGAGATATATCCATATAATGCAATACTACTCAACATCAAAGAGAAAACACACACTAATGATAGGTGCAGCAACATGGAATCTCAGATGCACTATGCTAAGTGGAAGAGGCCATATCTAAAAGAATGGATAATTATGATTCAATTTACATCATATTCAGGAAAAGGTAAATCTATAGCCTGGTAGTTTCTTAGGTCCCCATGGTGAGGGCGAGTAGACTACAAAGGGATGCAAAGGAATTGTTGTACTGATGGACTTATTTTATATTTTTATTGTGGTAGTGGTTACATGACTCTGTGTTAGTTATATCTCATACGGCTGTACCCGAAGAAGGAAGAATGTTAATATATGTAAATTAGGTCTTAATAATTATTTTTAATTTAGTTGATAACAGGTAAGTGTGGAGGCTTAGACTTCTAACTGACTGAGTCAAACAATTATGTGAAGCATGGTGAAAGTGGTCTTAATAGTCTCTAAAAGTAGAAATTCCCAAATGGTCTTCCAAGAATAAGTTACAGGTGGACCAGGGATATTGCTCTCCTTTAGTTGCAAGGACAGGGAGCAGGCCCTAGGCCCCAGAGCACCTAAACTAGGCATTTCAGCTGGAAGCAACTTCAACCATTTACCCCACTGGGCTGTACACATGTTATTGTCTGTGTTAGCGTTATGTGAGAAGCATGGGAAGCACTGTCTTAAAAGGAGATGGGCCCTTCTTGGAAGGAGATAGTGCTGTAATTCTTACTACTTCACTCATTCCTGCAAGAGCTTCAGAGAGGGTAGCACCGCAGTGATTAGAGCATGCTTCCTGCTCCAGGCTGTTACTGGAAAGATAGTCTAGACAACAGGAGAAAGCACAATTGCTATTGTCTCTACAGTAAGACAAAAAAACTGAAGCCAAATCTATGGTTAAAGAAAATGAAGAATCCTAAAATGCTCTCATTATTTAGTAAGGAAGAATAAAATTCGATGAACTTAACATGTCATTGAATAGCTTGGGGAGAAAAGTTGAAGATAAAATAAATTTAATTTTAAAAATAAACAAATGAAAGTAATAAATTAAGGGCAGGAAGTAATACATTTTTAAAAAGGAAGTTTGATATTGAAGATTCTGCACACACACAAATAATATATCTGCAAGTATTAAAAATTCCAAAGAAAAATCAGAAAATAAATTAACTTATAGTTAAAACAATAATTAAAAATATTAAAATGTCAGTAAAAACAATAGACTTCTAAGAAGACAAAAAAAATTACCAAATTGATTGTGTAAAAATTACTAAAATTGATTCAGAATACCTGAATAAACCATTAACCCATAAAGAAATGGGAAAAGGTATCAAATATTAAACTTAACTTTTCCATGCTATATAAACTTTTCAAGAACATAAAAAAATTCTATCAGGTCTATCTAGTGATAAATGGTAACTTTCCTTTTCTTTTCCATATTTCCTAAATATTTTAAGCAATATGCATCATTTTAATAATCAGAAACAAAACAGTAAATTTTATTTTTAAACGTAATAGTCCCAACCAAACTTCTGTTACTATTATTAATTAGTTATGAATTTGGCCTTTGCAATCCTGCCACCCCAACACAAGTTTTAAAAAATTATCTTCATTCTTCCAAAAAATATTTAAGTTTTGCATCTTCTCAGTGAATATACGTCACAATTGATTAAAGAAAGTATACTTGCTTGGGAGTAGAGAACTAGTTTAAGAACATTTTAAACTAATCAATCTTCCAGAAGCCTGAATGATTATATGTGAACATGAACCACAGGAATTGTCAAATGAATCTGTTCAAAGAGCCTACCTCCAAGTTCTCCCTCATCACTTAACTGTTCTATGAAAAGAAGAAATGTCAGATGACTTGAAGTGTTGAAATATAAACTCCCTCTGAAATCTAAGTTGTTTTTTCATCTGTCCTAAATAGTTTCCCATATTTGTGAGAAAGTAATAGGAAATTCATTTACTCTCTAAACATAATGAAAGTTTAAAGCAAAGGTGCTGCCATATTTGCCCCCTATATGCTGACAGACGAGCCTCTAGTTGTCATCGATGGGAGACACGGGAACATACATGGCAGAAAAAATACTCTTGTAAGGATTTGAACAGTATTGCAAAATAACAATGAGGGAGGTGAGAAGTCACTTGCTTAGCAGAGGAAAAAGCCAGGAAGAAAAATACAATAGCATGAAAGAAAAAAAAAAAAAAGAAAAAGAAAATTACGGAATCGCCTAAAAGCACTCTTACTTTTTATTTCCTTTCTTCTCTATTAAAAATTTAAAAACTGAAAGACAGATTTCAAAATTACCTAAGACAACAAACACACTGGATTCAAGGTAGACTCTAAAGATACCTGCAGCCATTGAAAAAGTGGAGGTGAGAACCACAGCAAACAAAGTGAGGAAGTAATAACAAGAGAACTCCTTATGTCTTTAGCAAATGTGAATAAATTAAGAGATACATACTAGGAAGTGAAGCTTCAGGGGCATGAGGAATTTCAGTATCCATATACTATTCACTGAATAAGTATTGACCATATATTCTTTAGGTAAACTAAGTTTCTTTTCTATAAGACAAAAGTAATGTCAATGGGAAATATGTAACTCATTGCTGTACATATTTCAAATAGCTCTAGATTTTCTAAGAGTTGGGGTTGGAATTGAGGAAATTAATAAAAGAAAAGGTAGCTAAATTTGTTCCTTGAAATTATGATGGGACCAATAATGGAGTAATGGACTAATAATTATGGAATTTTATTTTTATCACATATTGTATTAAATTGTGTACTATATATGCATTGTTTAAAAACATTAAGAGGAAAATGTATTGGAATAACATGGGGAAAACAAAAAACAACAGAATAGCCAGCCATTACACACAGAAGGAGGCCATTTAAAAGTGGGTGTGTCCATAAATTTTCAGATGAGACCCATATGGGATGAAACTTAGTCATATTCTATTTCAGGATAATGATAAAATTCAAAATATATGAGCAATGTATGAGAAATCACAGAGTGCAAAGAAGTATTAAACAACGGAAATAGGCAGGTTTCTAATTTTTAAATCAGGGCAAAATATGGGCTTATTCACTCACCAAATATTTACTCAGCACATGATACATATTACTTAATATATGTGGCAAAGAAAAATAAAGTTTATTCTCTTATCATTTGACAGTAGGTACCATGGTTAGGAGAAAATAAGACAATTAACTACGTTGGTATATTACTCTGTTCTCACACTGCTATGAAGAAATACATGAGACTGGGTAATTTATAAAGGAAAGAGGTTTAATTGACTCAGTTCCATATTGCTGGGGAGGCCTCAGGAAACTTACAATCATGGTTGAAGGCAAAGCAGAAGCAGGAACCTTCTACAGAGGGTGGAGGGATGGAGTGAGTGCAAGCAGGGGAAATGCCAGATGCTTGTAAAACTGTCAGATCTAGTAAGAACTCACCAGCATGAGAACAGCACAGGAGAAACAGTCCCCAATATTCAATTACCTCCACCTGGTCCCACCCTTGGCACCTGAAGATTGTGGGATTATAATTCAAGATGAGATTTGGGTGGGGACACAGAGCCAAACCATATCATTCCACCCTGGGCCCCTTCCGAATCTCATGTCCCTTTCACATTTCAAAACCAATTATGCCTTCTCAAAAATCACCCAAAGTCTTAATTCATTCCAGCATTAACCCAAAAGTCCAAGTTCAAAGACTTATCTGAAAAAGGCAAGTCCATTCTGCCTATGATCCTGAGAAATCAAGTTAGTTACTTTCTAGATATAATGAGGGTACAGGCATTGGGTAAATATATCCATTCCAAATGGGAGAAATTGGCCAAAATGAAGGGGTTACAGGCCCCATGCAAGTCTGAAATTCAGTGGGGCAGTCAAATCTTAAATCTCAAAAATGATCTCCTTTGACTCTATGTCTCATATCTAGGTGATGCTGATGTAAGAGGTGGGCTCCCACGGCCTTGGGCAGCTCCACCCCTGTGGCTTTGCAGGGTACAGCCCTGCTCCTGGCTGCTTTCATGGGCTGGTATTGAGTGTCTGTGGCTTTTCCAGGTTCAGTTTGCAAGCTGTCAGTGAATTTAACATTCTGGGGTCTGGAGGATGGTGGCCCTCTTCTCACAGCTTCACTAGGCAGTGCCCCAGTGGGGACTCTGTATAGGGGCTCCAACCCCACATTTCCCTTCCACACTGCCCTAACAGAGGGTCTCCATAAGGGCTCCACCCCAGCAGCAAACTTCTGCCTGGACATCCAGGCATTTCCATATATCCTCTGAAATCAAGGCAGAAGTTCACAAACCTCAATTCTTGACTTCTGTGTACTTGCAGTTCTAAAACCATGTGTAAACTGCCAAGGCTTGGGACTTGCACCCTCTGAAGCAGTGACCTGAGCTGTACCTTGGCTCCTTTTAGCCACAGCTGGGGTGCAGGGTACCAGTTCTTGAGACTGCTCATGCACAGAGCAGCAGGTTCCTGGACTCAGCTCATAAAACCATTTTTCCCTCCTAGGCCTGTGATGGAAGGTGCTGCCATGAAGCTCTCTGAAATGCCCAGGAGGCATTTTTTTCCATTGTCTTGGTGATTAACATTTGACTCCTTGTTACTCATGCAAATTTCTGCAACTGGCTTGAATTTTTCCCTAGAAAATGAGTTTTTCTTTTCTACTGCCTCATCAGGCTGCAAATATTCCAAACATTTATGCTCTGCTTCTTTTTTAGACTCAGTTCCAATTTCAAACCATCTCTCTCCAGTTCAAAGCTCCACAGATCTCTAGGGCAGAGGAAAAACGCCTCTTGTCTCTTTTCTAAAGAATAGCAAGAGTAACCATTTTTCCACTCCCCAACAAGTTCCTCATCTCCATCTGAGACCACCTCAGTCTGGACTTCATTGTCCATATCACTATCAGCATTTTGGTCAAAATCATTCAACAAATCTCTAGGAAGTTCCAAACTTTCCCACATTTTCCTGTCTTCTCTGAGTCCCCCAAACCGTTCCAACCTCTGCCCATTACCCAGTTCCAAAGTCACCTCCACATTTCAAGGTATCTTATATCAATACCCCACTCTTGTTACCAATTTACCATATTCTCACATTGCTATGAAGAAATACCCAAGACTGGGTAACTTATAAAGGAAAGAAGTTGCCGGGCACGGTGGCTCAAGCCTGTAATCCCAGCACTTTGGGAGGCCGAGATGGGCGGTTCACGAGGTCAGGAGATCGAGACCATCCTGGCTAACACGGTGAAACCCCGTCTCTATTAAAAATTAGAAAAAAACTAGCCTGGCGAGGTGGCGGGCGCCTGTAGTCCCAGCTACTCGGGAGGCTGAGGCAGGAGAATGGTGGGAACCCGGGAGGCGGAGCTTGCAGTGAGCCGAGATCGCGCCACTGCACTCCAGCCTGGGCGACAGAGCGAGACTCCGTCTCAAAAAAAAAAAAAAAAAAAGGAAAGAAGTTTAATTGACTCACAGTTCTGCATTGCTAAGGAGGCCACAAGAAACTTGTAATCATAGCAGAAGGCAAAGGCGAAGGAAGAACCTTCTTCACAGGACAGCAGGACAGAGTGAGTGCAAGCAGGGGAAATGCCAGACACTTATAAAACCATCAGATCTCATGAGAACTCACTCACTATCACAAGAACAGCATGGGGGAAACCATCCCTATGATTCAGTTACCTCTCCCTGGTCCCACCCTTGACATGTGGGAATTATGGGTATTACAATTTGAGATAAGAATTGGGTGGGGACACAGAGCCAACTAAATTAGTTGGCAATAAAATATTAGAATTTATCTTAGTATTTTTATCCTAAAAATAAAAAAGACATGAAGCTCTACTAATATTTAATATACAAATTGGCAAGGACATCGGCATTGAGCCCAAATGTGAGACCATCATACATGCTGCATAGTTTATTGAAGCATCCTAATGGAACAGTAAGAGTTCAATGAGACAGGTGGCCTTTGCTTATATTTGAACTATTGTAATTTAAGCACACCAGTTAAGTCGATTTACAGATTACATTGTCTAGTTTTAATGAAATTCACCCTCACAAAATGAACAAGAAATTTAAAAAGACTCCCGCAAAGGAGCCACAGATCAAAGGCAATTCTATTAACACACATACAACTGAACAATTAGAAAACGGCAATGCTAAGATCTCTATTCTTACTTGAGCACATTTCTCATCAGACACTTATGAGTTAAAGGTCAATGATAGTCTCATCAGATCTAATGCAGTCAGGAGACTTTCACTAAAATACTAAAAATAGAAGTAACATTAATATTGACTAAAATATAACTACTAAAATCTAATGAGAAGAAAAGGTTTTCACACTGAAGAAATAAATAATGTTGCATTCTAGTTACCTTTATACTTTTTCAATTCCTATAATTGGTCAAGTTTTATAGTACATCTGTCATATTTGCATTATGTTTATATTTTAGTACAAGCACATAAGTAGACATATATTGGAGTGAAAATGCATAAAAATATTTTACTGAAAGGGGTGCACTATCAAAAACATTTGGAAATCATTGATCTGGAAGACATATTATCTAAATAAAAGTTCTATTAGGCTAACATCAATAATCAGGAACATGCTGAAAGAGATTTTATTAAAAAAATAAATATAATTTTTAAAGTGTATGATTAGAAACCAACATGACTTAAAAAAACAAGGCACGCAATTGACCTCATTTGTCTTTTTAATATTATTACTCTAACATTAAGATAATAGAGTACATACTACTATTTTGAACTGAGCAAAGTACTTAGAAAATATCAGAATGTAAATAAAATAGTAGAACTTAGATGGCACACTCTAGGAGGAATAGTAAATATTATAGACAACCAGAACAATCTTTCCAGCTCACTTCCTTTAGTACCACCAGTTCAAAGTCCTTTGATCACTCTGATAACGAGTCCTAATGTCCATTGATCTATCACCCTTCACTGATCTCCCAGGCCCTGATGCCTTCACTACCCTCTTTAGCCACTTTAAATTCCATGGTCCTGTCATTATAACCATTGTCGTACACAGGCTCTTAGTTAGCTCCCTTGGCTCTCCCTTGCTTTTCCATTGAACTTCCACCCGCTGCATCTAAGTCTATGCTTGAATCTAAACATGAATGCAACTAAACTAGTCATAACCATGCTTTCTAGTATAACTTTAAATTCAGGAAGAAGTAACTCTCAATAACACCAAGAATTATGTGATATTTCCCTGGACTGTTCACATCTTCACTCTCCTAAACAATTGTTTCACACATTTTTTTGTCTTTTTAAGACATAAACACTTTCTTTTGTCCTCAGTATATTCTAATGGTCTTACTTCCAATTTCGCTGAAAAAAATGAAGTCATCACAGCCAACCACCAGCATCTATGTCCATAAACTCTATCCACCCTTCTGTACCCTTCTATTAGTGTGGAGAATGGCCCAGTTTCCTAGCTGTGACCTGTCAAGATAGGAAGGGTCTGAGATTTTACTCTACTTTCAACCTAAAAAGTTAGCTTACCACATTTTTGTGAATAACACCAAAGGCCATGACACTCCTGGGATGTATACAAAGGACAGTTTACTACTCACAGAAATTGTAGTAGCTAGAGTGTCATCATTTGCTTGTGATGGTTCCTGTGAGGGTTGATTTTATGTGTCAACTTGAGGAGGCCACAGGTGCCCAGCTATTTGGTCAAACATTCTTTCTGGATGTGTCTGTAAGGAGGTTAATATTTGAATCTGTAGACTGAGTAAAGCAGATTTTCCTTCCTCATGTAGGTGGGCCTCATCAAACCCATTGAATGCCTGCACCTGAATAGAATAAAGGGCTGAGTAAGAAAGAGTTTTCTCTCTATGCCGACTGCCTTTGGACTTCTCCTGACTTTGAACTACAGCTATACTAATCAGCTCCCCTTGGTGTCTAGTTTGCCAACTGCAAATCTTAGACTCTCAATCTCCATAATTGTGTTAGCCAATTCCTCAGAATAATTTTATTCTTATATATCATATATAACACAATATATAATATACATGTGTATGTGTATAAAATCTCCTATTGGTTCTGATCCTCTGGAGAACCCGAATACATTTCCCTCGACCTCAGTTCTCACAGGGCAATGTAATGAGGACCAAGTGAAATCTGCATATGCAGTGGGTTGCATTATGGGTGACAAAATTTGAGCTTAGGGAATTCGAGTATTTTATAACAGGACATGAGCAAGCTCATCTGACTTTTCCTTAGAGGAAAACATTATCTTTATTCCATTTGGCAGTAAGCAAAACTGCTTTCTCTCCAAATGGAGATAGATAATATCTCTAACTTCCCAGGCTCTTTACTGTACAAACAACCTTGAAAAGGGAGTCTAGAACAAAAAGGCAATAAGTGATGTTGTTCACAAGACACATAAAGACATAATAATTTCATGGAGAATTATCTCCTAACATGGCCAACCCCTCCACTCCTTGTACACTTTAGCTGATACCTTCTTGTCTACATCGCACCAGCTTTGGTCTGTTCTCAACAGAGCAGCCAAAATGATCCTGTTCTAAGGTAAAACATGTCACGTCATTGCTTCTTGCATACATTGCTTTAGTGATTTTCCCATCTCTCTTCTAAGTAACTGTTTTTCCTTCTCTATTGGCTCCTTCCCATGTACAGAAATTTCTCTCATCTTACAAACAAAATAGGCTGATTTTCAGCTCATAATTACTATCCCCATTTGTCTCCTATTCTTTAGAGCAAATCTTGTGAGAAAAAAAAAACAAACATAACAACAACAACAAAACTGCTTCTATTCACTGCACCTGAGATGTCTTCTCCAATTGTCTCCACAACTCATTCTAATTAGACTCCTCCCTCTCATCACTCCAGCAGCCCTCCTCATATCGAGATCACTGTCTTAGTCCATTTGGGCTGCTATAGCAAAGTACTCTAGGCTAAGTAGCCTATAAACAACAGAAATGTATTTCTCACAGTTCTGGAGGCTAAGAAGTCCAAGATTAAGGTACCAGCACATTTGGTGTTGCAAAGGGCTACTTCCTGGTTCATAGAACGATGCCTTTTCCCTGTATCCTCACACGGTGGGAGGTGCTAGCTAGCTTTCTGGGATCTCTTTAAAAGGGCACTCATTCCAATTATAAGGGCTCCTCCTTCATGACTTAATCACCTTCCAAAAGGGCCCACCTCCTAATACCGTCACCTCAGGTGTTAGAATTTCAACAAATGAGTTTCGCAGAGAAAATAAACATCATTAGAGCCATAGAAATCACCAGTGACTTATATGTTTCTAAATCCAATGGTCAATTATCAGTTCCCATCTTGACGAATCAGCAGCATTTGAGACAGGTGTGTTCCCTCTCCTTTTTCACCATGTTATTCACCTGGTTTTCAGGAAACTGCTTTCAACACATTTTCCACTGGCCTCTCTGACTACTCCTTCTCAGTCTCCTTTGCCAGTTCCACCTCATCTCCCCAACCTCTAAATGTTGAAGTGCCCCAGGATTCAGTCCTGGTATCACTGCTATGTTCTATCTCCACTCATTCTCTTGACAATTCATCTAGTTTTATTATTTTTAAATAGCATCTATTGTACTATATGCTGTTGACTCTCAAAGTTATGTTTCTGACCTGTACCTTTCCTGGAACCCTAGACTTACATGTCCAACTGCCTATTCAACAGTTTTTCCTGGGAGAATCACTTGATCTCTCAAATTCATGAGCTCCTGATACTTCCTCCTTACCTCACTCCTTTTGTATTCTTCCCCATTTAGGTAAATGGCAACTCCATTCCTTTAGTTTTGGCTCGGGCCAAAAATTCTGAAGTTATTCATGACTTCTCTAATATTCTTCATGCTATTCTTCAACTAATCCTGCCTGCTCTCTACCTTTAAAAAAATCCGAAAGAGAACAAATTTTCATGATTTGCCTGCTACCATCCTAATCAAAGTCACACAAAGCTGCAATAGCAGCTTCCCCTGCTCCCATCCCACCTCCCATTTCCCCAAAAACCTGATGTCCTTCCTTTTGTTTATGGCCAGCTTTGGTCTGTTCTCAAGAGAGCAGCCAAAATGGTCCTGTTCTAAGGTAAGTCACATCATGTCATTTCTCTATGCAAAATTCTCCAGGGTTTTTCCAAAGTAAGAGCTCAAATTTCTCGCAGTGACATACAAAAGCAGCTTTTTTTTCTCTGATCTCATCCTAACCTCCTCTTTGCTAATTCCACTTTAGTTACACTATCTTCCTTTTGTCCCTTGAACATACCAGGCATATTTTGCCCTCAAGACTTATCCCATTCTTCTACCTGGAATGATCAATTCCAAAAGACTAAACAGCTCACTATTTTGTTACCTTTCCCTGGTGAGACTTCACTTGCTTACTCTATCTAAAATTCTAGCGCCTTTCCTCTTTCCCTAGATTTCCTGTCTCCCTTTCCTTTACATGTTTTACTTAACATGTATTCATTAATATTCTATAAATCTCATTTATTTATCCTGCTTATTGCCTACCACTCCCACACTAGAATGTCAGCTTTATAAGAGCAAAGACGTGTGACTGTTTTGTTCATTGCTCTATGCTCAACACCTACAATAGCACTTGGAATATGGTCGGTACTCAGTATTCATTTGTAGAGTGGATTCAATGAGGAGAAGTTTAACAAACAGAGATGAATTAGATTTAGATGCAAAAAGCATGCATAACCTGACAGATATTATGCTAAGTGAGATAGTACACTCACTGGATAAATACTGCATGATTCCATGTATATGAAGTATCTAAAATAGTCAAACTCACAGAAGCAGAGAGGAATGGTGGTTGTCAGGAGCTGGGGGAAAGGGGGAAGGGGGATTGAGTAATTGCTGTTTAATGGGTATAAACTTTCAGTTAAGCAAGCTGAATAAGTTCTAGAGATCTGCTAGACCAATTGTCCCCAACCTTTTTGGTACCATGGACTGGTTTCATGGAAGACAATTTTTCCACGGACTGGGAGGTTGAGGGAATGGTTTCAGGATGAAACTGTCCCACCTCAGATCATCAGGCATTAGTTAGATTCTCATAAGGAGCGCGCAACCTGCAACCTAGATCCCTCACATGTGCAATTCACAATAGGGTTCGTGTGCTCCTATGAGAGTCTGATGCTGCTGCTGATCTGACAGGAGGTAGAATTCAGGTGGAACGCTCGCTTGTCCTTGCTCACCTCCTGCTGTGCGGCCTGGTTCCTAACCGGCCACAAACCAGTACTGGTCCACTGCCTGGGGGGGTTAGGGAGCCCTGTGCTATACAACATAGTGCCTATAATTAACAATGATGTCATTCATTTTAAAAATATATTAAGAAGGTAGATTTCATGTTAAGTGTTCTCACCACAAAAGAAAGGTCAGGTACAAGTGAACTCTTGGAACTGATAGATGTGTTTATTACTTTGATTGTGTCGCCATGGTTACAAGCTCACCAAATTGTAAACATTACATATGTACAGTTTTAAAAATATGTCAAATGTACGTATTTCAATAAGGCCGTTTTAAAAACTCAATTCTAAAAGTAAAGAAGGGGGAACTTGATTTAGCTACTCTCTTGGAATTTCCTACACATATCTTGTTAGTGGACGCAGTGCCTTTGCATATACTTTCTCTCGTGCCTTACATTCCCTTCCCCACACCATTCATCGCAGGTGTCAATTGCTCAGTGAAGCCTCTCTTGTTACAAGACGTCTCGTTATAAATCTATTAAATCCTCTTCTACCCTGCCTGTGTAGTATGTTGATACTTCTATTTTCACCTGTATTATACCATGTAGTAATTATTTGTTCTGAGTCTCCTTTTAAGTTATGCATTCCTACGTGTTAAGTAAGACCATGTTTGTGATATTCTGTCTTTCACATGCGCACATCCATGGTATATAACTGTTTTTCAAATGTAACTGAATTTCTCTTCTTTAAAAAAATACAGAATGACCTAATTTTCCAAAAGCTTTTGTATAAGCCAAAGTTGTCATTAGTAGATATACATTATTTGGGCTGTGAAAAGTGAATCCCAAAGTTTTGCTCGAAAACATGGCCACACAAGAGTGTGAGTTTCCCATCACTGGATGTGATTAGGTGGAGCCTAGAGACCAATGCTCAGGGATCCTTGGAAAAGAGATTCTTCAACCGAAAAGGAAGTTAAATTAGAAGAACCCTCCAGGCCCACAGAATTCTGGTTACCTCATTCTCTGATTTTTCTGCTTTTGTTTGTAATTTACTGTAGTCTGAGGTTTTTAGCATACTATACTATCCTGTCTAATTTATTACAATTTGGATACAATGTATAGATAAATAAAAATTTGATATCAATGTACAGTGACTACATTTGCTCAGGTATCTGAATGATTTTGTAGGCAAAATATATTTTAGCTATAAAACTATCAATCTATTTTCATGTCAAATAAGTTACTTTTGATTTTAGTGAGTATAGCTTTCATGTTATAAACAATATTTTGCAATCTAAAATATGATTACTAGGAATATTATTCTTTGGCTCTTATTCCTCATTTCTTTTCTCTCACCCTCCCCTCTTTTAAATTGTAAATGTGAACGCTTCCTGTATTTCTGTGTAGTTTTTTTTTTTACGATTTTAAGATGCTTTGAATTTAGAAGCATCATTTAATATTGAGTGTTTTCTTTAGAAAAAATTGTATTTAATCATTTCAGTGTTAATGCTTCAATAGTAGCAAGTTTAAAATATCTTAGTGAACACTAAAGACATAAAAACGAAACTTCTACTGATGCTTAATCACTCATCATATTTTGCCAAGTAGTTATCATATTTCCTCAATTGATCTTAAAAACAATACCAGATGTAGAAAAGGTAGATATTATTATCTTCATCCTATAATGAATATTCTAGTACAGAATCACACAGCAAGTCATGGCAGGCATAGCAGTAGAATTCTTTCCTAATTCTAGCCCAGAGTTCTGTACATTTCAATCTGTGTGTTTAACTTCCAGAGGCTGCTTGATGAATGGATACTGTGTTTTAGAATTTTTTTTGTTTAAAACAGAAACATTCAATTTTATTTTCTTTCAAACAAAGCAAAAATATACTTCATGTTTTTGAAGTTGAAATTTTTAAATTTATTATTTATTCGAAAAAAAATCTGACTAGATGCTTAGAATAAATATTCTGTACTTGAAACGCAGTACTCCACTATATATTTCTTTCCTTCAAGTCTCCCTCACCTGCCCCTCATCTCTAGAAAGATGCCCTCACATAGGGATTCCCATCTGTCAGGAGACCTTTTGATCTCCCTACTTTAAAAGAAATAGAACATAATTTAAAATAATTCAAATTCCAAAAAGCACATTTAGCTTATTGGCCAAATATTTTGGCTTTTTATTATGCAAAAGTGCAATGCCTTGTTTCTTTTAATATAAAGTAAGTCAAGCTACTTTCTGCACAGTAGTCACTATTATCAACAAATGCACAAAAATGCACAATAACTAGAAGTTGCTAGCACAATAAGTATTCTCTGAGGAGTCACTTTTGAAGTCCAGAAACCCGCAGAAACTGAGAAAATGTTCCTTAAAAGAACATGTCTTGTGAGTTCAGATTCCATTTGCTATGTCTGTGATAAATCCATACCTTTTTTACTAAGATACTTGCATCACACTAGTAATATGTTTTCTTTGTTAATGTCACAGTAGGAATAAAAATGGTGACAGTGGAAATAAAGATTTTGAACCTGATATCTATATATATTGCCATTCAGTAAATCAAAATATCCTATGGTATATAAGCAATTATTTGAGGAAATAAGTATAGGAAATTTGAATTAGCCTTAGTAAATTTGTAGGGATATATGGAAGTTGACAAACATATTTTACTATTAGCATTTAGGTGCAAAAGTGATTGCGGTTCTTGCCATTATTTTCAGTAGCAAAATTCGCAATTGCTTTTGCACCAACTTCATACAAGATATAAATATTTATTTTACATATATATCACTCTACTAATCATTAATATATATGTACATATGTACATATATATGTATATGTTACATATATATATATTTCTCCTAATCAGTAAAATCTATTCACTGTCAAGGACAAACACATGATATTCCTCAGCTTTTCCTTCTTTATTTTGAGTCTACATAAAAAAATTCTCCAGAAGGAAAATACCAATTTCCAAGAAAACAAAAATGTTAACCAATTGGTAGTATCTTAATCCCTGCTACCTTAGACCTTGGCCTCTGGGAGATAGATGAAGAGATAAATGTACATCAAAAACTGCCTCTTATTGGGAAAGTTTCTACTAAGATGTCCAATAGTTGCAATAAGTGATTAATCAGTTTCCTAAATGGTATCACCTATCCACACGACAAGCCAGGTTGGAGCATATTACACAAATTATCAAGACATTACTAAATTGTCCAGACAAAGTCTTCATATCTTGAACCTGAAGCAGCAGTCAAGAATATATGTACCACTGACCATACCTACATAGCATGATCTGCTTTAATAATATGAATTACCAAATATTCTAGAGCACCTCCAAAGATTATTTCAAAAAAAATCTTGCCCTGATCCTCTCATCCCATGTTGTCATAGATTCATATCTAGAATAAAATTCAATCCATCCAATGGGCAACCCATCCAAACAGGCCATGTTAGACATTTAGAGGCCCTACATGTCCCAAAGATAGGGAGGGAAGAAAGAAGGAACAGAGGGAGGAAGGAAATGGCGGCTGACAACAATCTTCCAACACTTCTATATGCCTGTCTAGAAAGATTATACACATGACAAGAATCAAGCTTGGGTATTCCTAAACTGAATTGTAATTGGAAAAATAGCATGTTCATCTAAGTAAGGTCTTATATGAAAAAATGCAACTCGAGAAAATGTCCTTCCTATAAGCTTTTATACACAGAGGTATACATATAGTTATACATATATATGTGTATATATAAATACATATGCATAATCTTAAGTATCCACATATATTTAAATATTTATATATAATGTTAAAATATCAAGTTTAGAAAACCTGTACAACACAATTGTCTCAAAATCTTCTGAGAAATTCAACGTGCTTGTCTATTTAAAAAATGATTGTGTTCGAAATTCTTTGAGCTTAAAAACCTTCTTCCCAAAATTTTCACTAAGCACAGAACATGTGTAAGTCATGTACACAATATAAATTAGATGGAAATAGGCATATGGCAAGTTTATATATTTCATAAAGCATAATATATAGATAGTACATACCTTTCAATTCCTCAGGTAACCACACAAAAGAAATCTAGATTATCAAAGTGATATTTTTATGTTGTTTATGTCTCAATAATGATGATGGAAACTGAGAAAGACAGGACTCATTCCTTGGATGTTTAAATCAACCGAAACATTCTATTTTCATGGTGTATTGTGGCACAAGTGAGGATATATCCTTAGCTTCGTATATGTTTTGCTAATTTCCCTAGGCTTATTTCTTTCTGTTTTTTTTTTCTTATACTTCCTTTGCACTTTCTCTCTCTCCCTCTCCCTTTCCCTCTCCCGCTCCCTCTCTCTCCTTTTCGCTCTCTTCTAATTAGGCCACTTCTTTCTTCTATCATTCTTGCTCTAAATATACTTGCGAAGTCGATCGCTGCTATTGCCTCTTTTCCACGTTATCTTTTTTTAGGCACAATGCCAGTGCCATTTTTCTTGTGATTTGTGAAAGTCTTTCTTTCCTCTGTCCCTGCCCAGGCATCCTACCCCCTGCCTAAGCTTTTCCTTTTTCCTCTATTATCTAGTATGCTCTCTGTTATATTTCTAGCCCTTAAAGTTCACAGGACTCGTGAGAAAAGAAAACTACAGCTGTGGTGAAACAACAGAGGTTTGTCCAAAAACTACCCTTGATTATTTGGATCTAGTTTACCGTGTTGCTTCTAAACAATAGCTTAATTGCACCTCTTGAAAAACCCTGCAAAAATCAAGCCAAAGCCCTAGAGAAAGTACTTGTTGTAATATGTTTGCTCTCAAGTTTTAGAACCCTCCAATTTGCCCCCATTTCTGCATCCATATGATAAAACAAAGCATATTTACATTTTCTCTTGTTTACAAGAAAAGCAGAACAAAAAAAGCTTCTATTCCCCCAATTATAATGAACTCTCAATACTAATATGACACACAATACATGCCATCTCAATAAGAAATATACATTTAATTTGGATAGGATGTTTGCAGTTTTATCCAGGACACTGAGAAAAAGGTGATTAAGTATCTGATGCCTGAACTCTTAATGACGTGCAGAGAATCTCATGAGCTGAAGAAATTCCCAGAGGAAAACTCTGGAATATAATAGCCAGTTTGGGTTTCTACATGTGGATCACTTCTTTGCTTACATATGCAATGATTTTAAAGTCTTTAATTGTATCAGTGTTGTGTTTTGTTTTACTATAACAACCTTTTAAGTTTATTTTTATTGCCGGTTTAGTTCCTAAAAGCATTCCCCTTACTCCACAGGCACAAGATGCCAGGTGAATTTGCTTCACCACCGATCAGCATTTTAATTTTCATTTCACTGATAAATAGTTTTTTACATGCTTTGAAAAAAGAATAAATATATTTAAAATCTTAATAGGGAAACTGATCATTGCAAACATAATTGGATCCCTTGACTTTCTTTCTTTACTACACATGCATCTGCAGTTGTGTACTGAGCTGCAGACCTACGGAGGGAAAAAAAAACCTTTCTGATTACAACTGGAAATATTTTTAAATTCTATATTTGAAGAATCAAAATTACAAAAAAAAAATGATAGCCCTGGGAATAGCAAATTAAGTTCTCTATAAGCTACAGCCAGAAGTTAACAGTACAGAGATAGTTAATGCAACTAAACTTCCCAACAAAATCCTTTCGCAAAACCACACCTGACTTAGTCTTACGGGAAAGAAGGGAAGTAGAAAAAATATGGATTCTAAATAGATTGTTAGGAAATCAAAGATGAATGGAATAGACCAAAAATAGAGAAAAAGCAAAAACCAAGGATGCCACTATATAATTAACACGGATGTGTAACCATGAATACAATATAGATAGAAATTCATACTCTTGAGTCTTTTAAAGAGAAATACTGCTGTGATAAGAGAAAAGGAAGCATTAACACTGACCAGCTTTTGAACAGTGATATTTTGCCCTATGAAGTTCTGTGAAAATTGCACTGTACCAGTAATATTTAATTGTAGCATAAAACTTAAACACCATTTACTTGATATAAAATAAGGATAGTATGTAAATTAAGTAAGTTTCAATTCATGTCTTCTTACTCACATCTGTTGGCAGTTTAAATAGTTTTAGTGTCATTAATTGTTATAAAAGTGCAAGATTTGCTGTATGCTTGCCACTTAGGACCAAAGGCACAAAAGTCTAATTGAACTAAGTAATTAGTAATTTGTCATTTCCTATTGTCAGCAATTACTTTCCATTAGAAATCCTCACTGAAAATTCTAATTTGAAGTGAGGTTTGCATTTTATTGCTGTCCATCCAAATTAGTTTAAAATTGACAGCTACATTTTCATTTAAAATTTTAAAGATATTAAATATGCTGGAAGAAACTGGAGCATACACAGATCCACATAAGCGCACGCGCATGCACACTCTCACACACACACACACACACACACTCACATTCATTCAAAGGAAAAGACGGCGAACACCAGAGGAGGTGTCTTTTATTTCCCCAAAGATGAGTTGCTGTGCAAATATCACATCATCGTTGCTTCTACAAAATTCTAGGTTTCTGAGTTTTACATTTACACACAGACCCCTGCTCTGGTGTTCTCACCTGAACACAGATGGACAAGGAAACAGCACACTATTAGACTTCTTTCTGGGGTTCCAAGCTCCCTCTGGGATATGGCTGTTGGATGGTTTTTTGTTTTGCTCTTTCTTCACGCTCCACTAGCCAATCAACACTCTTCCGCTCCTAAGTTCTGAGTACTGTAAAAAGCTAAGGGGGGACCTTAGATCAGCCCTTAAAAATAATACTAAAGAGGTGATTTATAATTAGCATGGATCCACTGATCTACTTTAAGGGCAACTCGGAGAGTCAAGCTTATACTTAGCTCCCTTTGTAAAAGTCAGAGCACCACATGTTTTCCCAACTAGGTAATCTTCCTCTTTTAAAACTTAACAAGTCTGTTTCCCTTAAAGTAAAGCTGGGTTTCTTTAACAACTAAACTAGCTTTCTAATTTTCAAAATTAAAAATACAGAATTAAACTTCACACAATTTTCTCTCTACCCCATTGTTTAAGTCCTAAAACTGTGTGACAAATCTTTAGCTGGAACGTTTGAGTTAACATACATGTACACAAATGTCCAGTTTCTTAGATGAGACTAACAAAAATTGCTTGGGGAAAAGCATATTCGTATATTTATTATGATAAAGTTGGCAATGTCCATAAATAACAGATCTGATTTATTAGCCTAGAGTTAGAATTACATTAAAGGGCAAAAGACAATGAAATTTCACAATTACATGTCTAATAATTGAAGAACTAATAGGGTGGTGTTTAATGCATCTCTATATTAATTTAAATGATATGGTTTACTAATTTTTTTCCTAAGTTGTATAAATGGTAAAATTGGCTTGTAACACTGGAAATGGTAGTGAATTTCTCTTATTTTTTTTAAATGACATTCTAATCATTACTCTAAATTAATATACTTTTACAGAACAAATTTTCTACAGTTACCCCTTCGGTAACTGACTACATAGAGCACACATCTGTAACACTTAAGTGAACATTAATTAGTGCTAATTTACAATCAAATTCCAATGGAGAGGCAAATTATGCTTTTTGAACATCAAAAGTCTTTATCATGACCATTATGATGAAGAATGCCAGAACATCTTAATTATTTCTGCTTATAAATAATGTTTTGCACAAATCTTAAAAATGCGGAGTACTTAAGAAAGAGAAAAAAAAGCTAGTCTCATTACAATTTAGTTTTTACTTAGTGCTAATCCAGTTCATTTCATTGAGTATCTTTCTCTTTCCTTCATTATAATAGGAAAAAGGTTGCTTGAAAATTCAAGAGCAAATTTTTCCATTGGGCATACTGTTTGCAAT
Organism: Macaca thibetana thibetana; assembly: GCF_024542745.1. NCBI lineage: Eukaryota > Metazoa > Chordata > Mammalia > Primates > Cercopithecidae > Macaca > Macaca thibetana. The sequence continues at coordinate 78,493,405 of NC_065589.1, read as the reverse complement.
CTATTGAAATAGCTTTAAGAATTACAACACTGCTACAAGATTTTGCTATGTAAATCTAAGGTTCTCCATAGTATTCAAGTTTTATGTGAACCAAAATTATTTAAAGTGTAAAATATTTGCTTCCTTACATGTATCACATTTAAATAGATTCATAGTTCTAAAATAATATGCTTCACAGAAGAAAAATAAGTGACTGACACATAGAACCTCTTAATTGGCTCATTCTAAAAATGTGTGTAATTGCCAATAAGGCACTGAAGAGAAGAGACAATTAAATTAAAAGTTCAATAAACACTGATCAATATGCTTGTAAATACCAAGTCTATAAAATGATCTTCCCTTTAAATGTAGTTATACCACAGGTAAATGTTCTGTATTTTGGAATTTGGCTGATCATTTTAAAATCTACTTAAATTTGTTTCTAATAGAAACATTCCAGAAATCTAGAAAGGCTGCCCAAGAGGATTTCTTTTTAAAAAAGGAAGAAAAGGAAACAGCAGCCTGGATTCTCTAGCTATCGCTATCTCCTGGTTTAGCATTAGCTCACAATCAGCTGAATAAAGAAGTCATCTCTGTCTAAGATGTAAATAAATCACAAGCCTCAGTTACTTTACCACTAGCTGTTTGTCATTCAGGAAAATAATGGTTAATCAATGTCTAATCAATGAAGATGTGTAACATATTAGTTTGCAGTCCTTCATCATCCTATTTTCTTCAATTGCCTGGGGGTTTGTGTTCAGTACTTACAGAATCGATTACAATTGAGAATGATCATTCAGCTCATGTTGAGAGCTGTCAGCTGTGCTTTCCACGAGGCAGCTTTACTCTTGTGTTTAATATGAGATGCTAATATTTAGCTGCATCTGACAAACTAGGTTCCATGGTGGAACATTTTATGAGAAGTGCTTAAGTAACTAATTGTATCACTACATGTCACTTGATGAAACTAAACTTTTCCTGACTTCACAATAATCATAAGCATTACTGACTTGCTGTGGAAAATTAAAGAGAAATAGCTGCCTGCTTGAGTCTGATCATGCCTGCAGTGAAGGTCTAAGAAAGGCAACTACCAATGATGCCTTTATAAATAACTACAGGGGGGTGAAGGGGGGGTGATGATTCTACAATTTCATATAAAACACATTTATAAGGATGCTGTATCCTCATGTGCAAGCATCCTTGAATGCCCACAATACCTCACAAATACCATGAGAAAAGTTGGGCCGCAGACTCTCAATACATTTCCGTTAAGAAACAACCTTTTCTGACTCTGCGCATTTAAATTCCAAATAAAATGTTAATTGCCTGACAAGCCCGTTTTCCTTGTCATTTATAAAAACGTATACATCCTGAATAAAAAGTGAGAGAATACTTAAAAGGGTAGAAGAGGAGAATCTTGATTTTAACAACAAGTAATTGTCAAGCTATGGAGCTCTTTGCTTTAATTACTGTTTTTGTGATTTGTTTTGGAAGTTGGTCTGATGACAAGCACAGAGCCCAGTGTTAAAAACTAATAACGATATAGTATTTCATTCGAAACATTTTTGGATCTTGATAGCATTGATTTGAAAGAACAAGTTTAGGCCTCTCATTGTTAGTATTAGTTCCAAGAGCACCCTCTAGTGGCCACAGCTTTGAAGAACCTTGTGGAAGGCAGAAAAGTCATTTGTATGCAACTCAAGCTCATTGACACTTGCTTTATAGGCCAATATTAAGAACCTTTAAAAAGTATATCTGTCATCACAAGTGACCTAAATGTGCTCTTAAACTTAAAAATGTTTTAATATTATTCTGTGATCAAGCATACTGGAGAAATTTAAAATGATCTAAGATTTTCTTTAAGTTATAATAGTGCATTAACTTTATTAGAGTATTACTTCAGTGATACATTGTCAAATTTTATGGATATTTCAGGATATGTGTTAATTGTATAAATTGCTGGGATAACTGAGAAAAACTTAACTAATGACAACACCTTAAAGAAAAAGGTTACTTCACACCCAAAGCCATCATGTACAATGAAAGATTGAATTTACATTGTTTCCAGTAACAGTGAAAAAGAAAAAAAAAAAAAAACTTTATCTCTGAATTCAAATTTTTAATTAATCTGACTTGTTTTAATCAATACCAGTTGTAAAGGTGAGCAAAAAAGACCCTATCAAATGATTAAATGATCACCTGTGTTTGCTCTTAGTTTTAACTCCCTTCATTTCACAAATAAATCACATAATGAACCTGCATACATTGGACTACAGTGGACCTGCTGAGAAAATGAAAGAGTATCTGTAAAACACTGGTTTTGTTTCTATTTTGAAATATAATTTCATGGTCATAAATATCAAGTACAGGAAAGACATGTGTATTCAATTTTAAATCACAGATATATCTTTCCGGGTTGGTGTACTAAAGATGTAGTAGAGGAATTCAAAACTATGGATTTATAGTAATATTTTAGGCAATCATAAATGCTATTTATAGACACAAACTACTTAGCTAACCTGATCTAAAAAACAAAAATCTCAGCCTTTACGTAAATCAAAACTGCCAAACCAAAACAGTTTTGTGCTTAAGCACACGATAAGGAAAGACTGAAGACAAAATTGCTGGAGGCACCGAATTCCAGAGAAATACCCAACCCACAACATTGCTATAACTGTATCAAAATATACATGATAGTGTTTTCCTCTTTTACACCCAAATTTCTTATGTAGAAACAGTTTATACATTTACATTCTGATATTTTTCAGCAAACTTTGTTAGATTATTTCTTATGTATCTTTCTAGTGACAAATAGAATGGAAAGAAAATAAAGCTAACACGTGCACAATGCCTTATAGGTAACAGTCTCCAGACTGGGCATGAAAGTATGTGTTACCTCACATGGAATCAGATCAAGCTCTGAATTAAACTTGGTCAACATTTTCTAGAAGTTACTTTTTTGTCCTGTCACTCAGCAAAGGCTCAGAATATGGGAAAACCTGAGCCGGATGTCTTATCAGCTGGGTTCACATATCTGTGCAAATATTTATAGTCTTCTTAAATTACCTTTTTACCATCAGCAGTTCCTAAATCAAGCACATACACTATAAAAGGCAAACCAACAAAGAAGTATGTAAAAGATCTTCATCTACCTCTGCACAGCTACCAGGCGAGGTGAGCTTGCCCCATGAATGTCTATACTTTGATAGGAGAGCTGTGATAATGATGAAAAGTTAATAGATTTTTATCTGTATCAACGTGATGATCATAGACCTTGTTATTTTTATTATTTTTAAGAAGGGAATTGGTGCTGCATGAATATGAAGGCATATATTCACAGAATTTCTTAGATTTATAGGTACAGGAGCTACAAAGCCTTCTCTTCTTTCTGAGGTAGATAAATTGAGTTCCATGCAGTTTACTATGTAGGGGTCTTTCAAATGAGACCACAAAACCTCAAATCCTTCCTCTTCTGTGTGGACATTAAAGATCTCATAGCAATTTTCATAAGAGTAGGGGTTTGTCACCATGCCACTGGGCAAATTCCTAGGACTTACCTTAAAGTCAAGCAGCCAGCTTCTCTCCACAGGATTTTAGTGTATTAGATACCTTGAAAAGTTCAGTATATTTACTCAATTTATTTAAAATGTTCTCCTAATGGTTCTGAAATATATTTTTAAGCAAAAAGGAACCAAAGGTCTCTTTAGGTGAAGTTACAGTAATGTTTGTTACATGAAATCAAACTTCCTTCCAAAATATTTGATTAGTCCCTTTTGAACACAAATGCCTACAGTATTAATTTTATTTTAAAAACAAAAACAACCAGCATATAATAAAAAAATCTTATAATCCATGATCCATGCTTTCTGATACAGGTAATGTAAAATAAATGATATAATCTACAAAACAATGACAAATGAAAGACTTGGAAAAGGTTATGGTTTGACAAGGTAACATTTTTGAAATCTGGACACCAATCAAATTGATGTAACTATTGGTGATGCAACACTCTCTGACACTAAAGTCTTTACCACTGTCTAAAACATATAGAAGAGCCTATTGTGATTGCTTAATGTCAGCTTTTGTTCATAAGCTCTTTCATAAAATTGAAACCAGGAAAATGATTTAAAGCAGTTCAATTTGTCTATTTACCTTAATCTTTAACTATTCCCATATGTCCGGCTACATGATGTATGACTCTTCATAAACCAATTTTTCAAAGATATACACGACAGAAAAAAGTCAGGCTCCTAACCTTTTATGTGCTGAACTTTTACAGAGCTCTAGAAAACAAAATGCTTTTAGGTTTCAGAAAAGGGAAAAAAATGAGAGAGAAAGATTATTTTCCTTTTCTCTCTTCTTAGTACATATTTGCATCAGTGAAAGTAGAGCATGCACTCATTTCTAAGTATGTGAAAAGTTCTTCCGGAGGTCTCATTCACACGCACCAATGTAAAAGTCTTTGTTTACAAGTACTACGTCATAAATGAGGATCTATAAATTAGGATCATTAAACCCTAACAGGTTCCGTAGTTGAGGCAGGAATATTGTGCTAGGTATAATATCACTCAACAAGGGGGAGTAGAAAAAAAGAAATGCAGATTAGGGATTCCTCAGCACAAGGAGCCTGAATCATAATCATAGTAGAACTGCTTTAGCTTCAGTCTTAGAAAAAAGCAATAATCATAACAATAATTTAGCCAGAATTGAAATAGAATGTTCTGATTATTTTTAAAATATTACAAGATCATATAAACTTTTAATTTATTTACATGTCTTTGTAAAGATAAAAACAAAGGGAAAATCTAGCATTTTGTTCATTCATGTTAAAAGATATTTGCTGGGCATGTATTTTGTGCTCGTTGCTGGATAAACAACTATGAACAGGACAAATTCACAGCCCTGTCCTCCTGGAACCTACTTAGTTGTAAACCAGAGAACCAGCTTAAGGAGTATTGCTATCAGGTTATGATTATGCGACAGTGTACGAGTGAAATTTTTCTAGTACTTTTAGTCTTTATACCCCCTTCAGCTCAGTCCTTATGCAAAGTTTGCATCAGGTCAGTCTTTATGCAAATTTTGTTCTGTAGGCTGTGTTATTTTCAATGTACACTGTAATTTCTCTGTTGGTTTATCCAAATTTAAAAATGTAGTCTTCTCTCATTTAAAAAAAAAAAAAAAAGGCACAAAAATGCAGAATGCAGAACAGAGAGAGAGAGTTAGCATTTGTTACACATCTAACTATGGGCCTAGCCCAAATCCAGGCACCTTGCATATGTTACATACAGATGTTTTCATAAGATGCAAGTATAAACATTTGTACTGTGAATATTTACATCTTTCATAAGATTAAGATCAGACTTTATAGATTAGCATAGTCTTCATCTTAAAATAGAAGAAATTGTAACAGAAAAACCAATGATTAGTTACAACTAACTCTTATTTCAGTATGTGGATCAGTTAACTTGTATTATACCACCATTTCTCCATCTGTAACTAGGTAAACAACACTTTTCTTATGCAGATTTTGTGAAGAGGTCTTAATGAACCACTGTATTAATTGATAAGCCATAAGATTTAATGCAACTTCCCAAAGTACTTTATATGCTGAAAAAAGGTAAGACTGTCAACCAATACAGAAAAAAATTAGCATTCAGGTTATTATCATTATCAAGCACTTTCAAAATCTAACATATAAAAATTGCATGATAAAAATCAATGAGATACTGTCTGAAGCTCATCAGAAAATTTTATTCACAGCACCAACATCACAGGATGATTTTATGATTTGTCCATGTCATTTGACCAAATAACCGTAAATGCCAAATTGAAATTTTAGTACCAGCTTCAAAAGTGTGTGAAATGTATGTCTTGTTTATTTACTATCCCCAAGTGAAACACTGAACGTATATCTTGACACATATGTATGTATGCACAGACATTACTATAATACATTCAAGTATACTTGCAGTTCATAAAAAGCAAATGGAGCTATCTTTATAATTTTGAAAATGAGAAACCTACAACTTCCAAAATAGGTGCTAAGATTCATCTGATGTCATGTTATTTTAATGTACATTCTCAATTTATTAAAGCTCTGCAAAGGAACTCTGAGTAAATGAAGATAAGAAATCATTATAAACCTAAGAATATTCCAATTTCTGTTATTTCTTTTTTCTTTTAGTAGGAATTCTAATTCCTAATCTTACTCCAACTTCACACTAACAAAAAAATTGTCATCTTACAGCAATTTGGAATAACTACAAAAATGAAACCACTTAACAATTAGAAAATGTAAAATTGAAAATATGTGTTTAAATAAAAATTGCCAGTTTAAATACTGGCAATTCTCAGAATGTAGGAAAAAGCAAACACATTTGTGTGACATTAGGAAAATGGCTCTAATCTGTTTACTTAGATATCTTGCTACTTATCTTGTTCTACTTATCAGTTCTCACTGATGAAATACAGGAAAAAATGTATAGAAATCAGATAGACATCACAAAGGTGTGTTTATGTGTGACTATTTGCTGCTTGATAATCAGATTTTAGAAGGGTGAAATAGATGAACTATACATATAAAAATAGAAATATTTGTATGTAACTTTAAATTTTTTTAATTATTTTATTAAATTATTTTTAAAGTAAAATAATTTTAGATCCACTTAAAATACAAATGATTAGATTTTGCTATTCTGCTCATTTGAACTAATACATTTAAAACTATTTCAACAAAAAAAAAAACTCGTTTAAAATAGATTTTTTTTTTAATTCCTAGCTTTTTTTCTTAATAGCTCTGTTTAAAACTTCAAGTATGCTTGAGAAACTAACTGTGGATCATGTATACAACATAGGGTCAATGCTGTATTGAATTTCCAGACCATTTTCAGACTACCTTCTGGCAATGGAAGCATTTTGACCACTGACACTCCCTATGGGTATATCTGACTATCCTGGTACAATGCACCATTCCCCATTATTGAATCTACAACAAACTGCTGTAGGTTATTCATTGATTGAGTGTTTAAGTATATTCTTTAGGAGCAAATAGAGAACTAATCTGTAAGCAATCACATAAAATAATAATTTAAAAAAGCAGAATTTCCGTGTCAAAGATGCTTCAAGCTATAGCACTTAATTATGTGCATTCTTTGATTATATTGTGTCACATTCAATAAAGATATATAGGAATTTTATTTCATTATATCACCCTAGATTCTTCTCAGTGCTTCATTGTACCATGCAAGGGAGTTAAGAAAGCACCTGCCAAAGCAACCACACCAATTTAAAGCACATCTACTCTCTTTTTATACTTATATTTTGCGGGGGAGGCCTGAATCAATCACAATATTCACCAGAATGTTTATTTAACCAGTAAAGATACAGGCAGTGATTCTATATTTTCCAATGCATGTAAAACTAAATATCAGGTAAACTGCTTCCAGCCTCGACATATACATAGGTGCTTGAGTCTTCATTCATCTTATCTAGACTGTATTTTAAGAATAAGCTTAACGACCACTCACGCAGTCTTCTTAAACAATGCAGAACCTGAGAGTGTGTGGTGGCATGTGTGAGAGAGCAGACAGCTCTCCATCCCTTCACAGGGTCCCTGTGTCAGTGTGTATTCAGGACAGCTTTCTAACATGAAATCAGCTCAGCTGCAGTGTCGATTTCAGAGGGTTCTGAGAGAGGCAGAAAGGGAGACTGCTTCAACTCCTTAAAATGCATTTGCTATTTCTCTTCTCTGAAAGCCTGAATGTATTTTCTGATTTTTGCAAAGAAATTACTTTCGAGAATACGTCTGCCATACCAAACTGATTTCTTTTGGTTTGCATTAGCTTGGTAGGTTTTGAATATTTTAACAAATACACATTTAGAAATGTTTAAGAACAGAGAACAACACATGTATGCTTTAAAAATATATATAAAATATGTATACCTTAATACTTGGCATTTTCAAAAAAAGAAAGTAGGAAGAAAAATGGGGTGAAAACATTTTTTACATCTTGTGTCACATAACATTTTATCTTATTTTTTAAGTATTTTTTAGTTGCCTAGGTCTTCTTTGTTTTGTTGCGTTCTATTGTAAGCAAAGTACTCATTGAAGCCACCATTTGTGTAAAGGAGGGAAGAGAAGTTCAAAGTGTTAATATCAATAAATATAAAAATCAACATTTTATCTGGATTATTTTTCTGAAATGCAGCTGTAGCACTGCTTTGATGTCCATGCTTTTTATTTACTGAATTATTTTCATTTTAATGGCAGCATAGAAGGCATATGGAAGAAGATGTCACTTTGCAGCCTTACTAATATAAGAGTTCAGTGAAACCTGGAGTTTATTCCAGCTAATGAAATGCTTCAGTATTTTGAGAGATTGCTAAATGTGGAAGTAGTTTATTTCTAATAAAACATTTCAGTAATTTTGTTCTTCAAGTGGAAAATAACCAGGGAATAGAAAACAATTTTAAAATACAAGCTAACAAACAACAAAGAAAAGAAAATGCCACAGTCAATGTCACACTCCTACTCACCTCTCTGATCAAGTTTGTGGAGTTCTTCAAGTGTAACAATTAACGATCCAAGTTAGTTAATCTATGTGATTATGCTGTAGGGACTTGAATGAGTAAAAAATGTGGCTCATTCACAAAGGACTTCACACTATAGAACAAGAACATAGAAAGAAAGTCAGTTCCTTATAAAATAGTAAAGAAAATATACTTATGATGTGGGAGGTTAAAAAAATGGTTTCATACTATTTATTAGCAATGTTTCCTCAAAGTTATGGACAGTTTTTAAAGTCTTTTTTTTTTTAAGTGAGAAGTAAGTGTAGTGCAAGTATTTTTTACAATTCTTTTTACAATAAATATATAAAGTTTAATTTTATTATTTGGTAAGTTATTCTTTTGGTTGTTTAGGTTTTATAATGATACTGACTGACAGTACTTTCAACTTGAGTTCAAGCTTTTACTTAACATATAATACTTTTATGGATTTATTACTACATATTTTATATTATTAAAAATGCATATATTTAAGCAAGATACTCACTCAGAAAGGCATTGAGGCACTCTCCAATAATTTTTAATAGAGTCGTTTTGATTCCTCCAAGGAAATATCTTTCTTCAATTTAAGAAAGACTCTTTCTCTGCTAAAGGTTAACACATAAAAAAAGTCCATTATCAAACAAAATTTTTAAAATTTAGGATACCAAGGAATCCCAACTAACATTGTCCTACCAGAAATTTTTGTTAAAACTATACTTATACACTCATTACACTGTATTATTATCTTTTATATATCTATATAGAGAGAGAGAGCATCCTTAGACTATGATAGTTTTAAAGACTTCAATCATTATTTCATTCAGATCCTAATTCAGAGAGGAACATGTAGCAAATTTCCAATCAGTGTTTGTGGATGAAAAAAAAATGGAAGGAAAGAAAAAAAATAAATATCAAAGAAAGGATGTATAGATTTGAATAAGGGAGCTAAATAACAGGAAAACCCAAAAGAAAAGTAGTAATATAAAATGTGTAACAATATTACACTAAACAGCCTTTACTGTCAGACGTGGAACAGCATTAATCCATAATTAAGTAAGACAAATGTAAATATACTTGCTGGACTGATAATTTATCCATTATTAAAAATTTCAGCGTCAAATCTGTTGTTAAATAAGGTCAACTTACTTCATTATAATTCCCCGAGGAAACATTTTAGGAAGGTAAATTTATGTTTTTGTTTCAAATAAAGAGATTGCATTTTACCGATCCCTACCTCAGTTCTGAACCATATTGTCATAATTTAGATTTCCTCTGCAACAATCTCCCATAAACCATAAACAAATCACCCCCTGGGAAACACTGGACAGTAGCAGCCACCAGCAACACACCTAGGCTCAAAATCCTGTGATATAGTTTGGCTGTGTCCCCACCCAAATCTCATCTTGAACTGTAGTCCCCAGAATCCCCATGTGTCCTGAGAGGGGCACTGTGGGGGCAATTTAATCATGGGGGCAGTTACTCTCAAGCTGTTCTCATGATATTAGTGAGATTCTCATGAGATCTCATAGTTTTATAAGGGACTTTTCCTCCTTTTGCTGTGTCTTCTCTTTCCTGCCATCATGTGAAGAAGAATGTGCTTGCTTCCCCTTCCATGTTGTAAGTTTCCTGAGGCCACCCCAGCCATAAGGAACTGTAAGTCAATTAAACCTCTTTCCTTATAAATTACCCAGTCTCAAATATGTCTTTATTAGCAGGGTGAGAACAGACTAATACATCCTGTTACATGGGGAGATTCTACTAGCAAGAGTCTCAGACTGACCTCAAGTCTAACAGAGAGAGTTGAAACGTCACCAATTTCTGCTAACAGAGTCTATCTACAACACAAGAACAATCCTCACATATGTACAGTATGGAAAGGATTACTCCTGATCACCTTAATAAATATATTCTTTTTCATGCATTCATTTTTGTACTACAAAGATTAGCAGCGTCTTCCTAAAGTGCCTTTGAAATTTTAAAATACTTAAACATCATTCAGTTGGAAATGGAAGTTCTATGTACTAAACTTTTCTGGTAATAAGCAATATATTTTCTTCTCAAAGCTAGTAAGGATTTTAACTCCACCAACCACAGAACATGGTTTACATTATGGTCTAGAGCAACCATCTTTCCTTTGGCATAGGTTCTGAATGCGTTGCCTGAATTTGCATGATGTAGCTCTCTTGAGCTTTGAAAGTTAATAAATAATGAATTCCAGTGTCCTATTATACAGTGAACCTATTATTATTGTAAAAAGTAAAGACACTACAATTATAGAAAATAAAGGCTTGGAAAACAATTTGGGGATAATTCTACAAAATCAGAGAAGGGAGAAAAGACATCTAACATGTTTACTTCTATGAAAAAATCAGAGTGGAATTTAATTGTATATCTGAAAAGAGAGGAAAAGTATTTAATTTATCTTGAATCTGCCTATCAGCACATTTTTTAACAAATTTGATCGTTTATAATATAAAATCATTTATTAACCTCTATTATTTATGTAAGTCGATTATATTTGCCTTGAGAACTGGGCATATCTTTTTTTTCTCGGTATAAGGGCCCAATGCCATGTACATACACACAATACATCTTGCTGAATCTGTTGCATTTGTTTGAGTTGAATGAGACATTGTATAGCTTTCATCTAGTTCACAAATGATGATAATGCTAGCTAAAAAGAGTGAACAAGATTTTGAGAATTTGTTCGTGAAAAGAGAGAGAGATTGAAAGAAAATGACTAGCCAATTAAGCTTTAAGCTGAGAGAACCTCAGTAAAAGAATTCATGCAGGTTTATTTGGTATTGACATATACATGTATTTCCCTCTCGGCTGGAATGACTCCAAAAGGGTTGTCATGGTTGGTTGAGTAAATAATACATGCTTTAAAAACAATTATAAATCTGTATTCACCTGATGGACTTTGTATTCATTCCAGTCAATTGGGCATATAATACTCGTTTAAAAAATAAGTACATATAATGCATTAAAAACTGCTTAAACGCCCATTTAACCGGAGGGGCCAAAACAGCTCTAAAATGGAGCATGTGATTAACGCTAATGGAAGTTATGCATATGTAATGAAAGGAGAACCCCAAACCCTTTTAAAGAGGGCTATGACAGGAGAATGACAGCTGGGAAACACCACGATTTAAGGCTTCTATTGCTTTGTAAAGCAGTCTCTGCCCTCATAGCAACCAACAACTCCCAGAGTGGTGAATCTTGGGGTCCAAGGCAATAAATGTACCGATATTTAAGGTAAAACAATGCTAAGGGGAATGGCAGTAACAGCCTGATGATAAATAATGCAGCGCTGTAATTGGATTGCATCTCCGTACTTAAACAGCTATTCACTGATGATGGCTCCCATCCCACTCAAAGGTCTTACCCAAGATTCCTTCTTTATAATGTCAAACACAAGAAGGACATATTTTATGTTTTTAATGAGTGCAATTCGGAAATAATCTCACAATATTTTAGGTTCCCAATATTTTCCTTTTATAAAGGATGAAGAAAATAAGCAACAGTTGGCATAAAAGAATAGAATTCTGGCTTATTTCTCTTTTGATCAGAGTTTCAAGAAAGTATTTTTCAATTGTTCACATAGATGGTGAGATTTAGGAAGCAAATAAAAGTCTGCCTGTCAACCAAATTGTTTCTCCATTAACCCTCCCTGCAATGCCCACCCCCACAAAAAAAAAAAGTTTGAAATTATTGATAGAAGTGCTTTGTAGGGGGTTGGGTTCAGATGATAGAAACTCACTGCTGAAAATGCAAATACATTACCTCGACAAAATATGCATCAATTCATGAGTGCTCCCCTGCCCATAAATTAACTTTGCAGGTGAACTCTTCATGACCTAGGGAAACTGGTCCTGTATGACAACAAGGCACAGAAAAGAGCAGTTCCGTTGGAACAAAAGGAACAAGGAATATATATTGTACTTTGAGGTAATACAAAAGAATAGACTATAAGCAATCAATGGGAAGAAGGAAAGCACTGGGCTGTGTCAAGGAGTCCTGAAAACAGACCTCCATGCTCTCACCCATTACTTTGCTGATCTCTTTCAAAGTAAGATCACACTGCTAACTACTAGAGTTCCACCTCAAGTCTCAGTCTCTTTTCAATTTTCAGTGTTAATTGCAGTAGTTTGAATGTTGCTATGATGTGAGTATCTTGAGGGCAGGGACTTTGATGTGTAGAGCATCTTAGGTGGTGGTGGTAGTAGTAGTAGTAGTAGTAGTATACAGGTATAATTAGTAGTACCAAGAAGAATATCTGAAATGTAAGAGATGCTCACTATGTACCTGTTGAATGAATGGAGTGAATAAATAAGTAAATATAATAAAGTTTTCCACGAGCACAGGATTAGAAATTAATTTCAAAGTCAAATGATGAGCTGGCTTCCTAGTTCATCTTCTAAGGCATAATGAAGACAATTTTACCTCTAAATAGATGATTTGACTAAGTCAAAGCTTCCACATACAAAAAGGGAAACATATAGTAGAATGTGAGTAAACCAGCTAGCAGCAAGAAGGGAAAAGAGAAGACCAAAAGGAAACAAAAAACCCTAAGAATGTCTTACAGTGCCATTGACAACATAGAAATGATCCATAAAACACAGGTCCCTTAGAGTTCCTTAAATCCAAGTCTGTTCTCTGCAAAGAGTGGCAGAGTATGTTTACTAGTTTTGTATATCCATGAGATAAATGCTGCCTTCCTAACTGTCAGATATAGTCTTAAAATAAATCCCTATAATCTGACCCTGGGCAAACTCAAGGTCTCAGTCCTCTGAGAGTCACAAAACACTGAGTCCCATGCAGAGGGAAGAAGTGTTTCCTTCCAAACTCTTTGCCCACGTTATCACCTAGGTACGGTGCAGCCTGGAAGAATCCCACCACTTCTGCCTCTTTCTCTATAGTCGTCTAAAGCTAGGCCCCAAAATATGAGTTGACAGTGGGTTGGAAAGGTGATTACATTTTATCTCCCATCCTGCACTATCCTTCCTACATCATACACCAAATCTCTCCTCTCTAGTGATAAAATAAAACTCTCAAATGAAAGGAAACAAACCAATACTATGGAAGTGGATGGTCAGGGGAAGCACAGTCATCTAAGAGTAACCTGCCAAAAATTCCTACTCTACCTGTGTTATTTCATGTAGTTCTCACCACCTCCCTATGAAGGTATCTTCATCTTTGATATGTGGAAACTGAGGCTAACTTGAGAGATTAAGTAACTTGCCCAAGAAAGTATTATCTCCCATGAGTTAGCACTAGAAACCCAAGGTTCGACCAGAAAGACATAGCTCTTGCCTTCATGAAGCATATTAAGTAGACAAATGGAAAAGTAAACAAGAAATTAAATTAAATATGCTACAGAAGAGAACTTCTAACTCACACCTGGAGAGGCAGATAAAGTATTGGCTACACTGAGATCTAAAAGATCAACTGGATTAAGCCAAGAAAAGAGGCAGTGAAGACAATCCATGTGGAAGAAATGATATATACAAAAGAGCAGATATATACAACCTAGAAAAACTGCAAGGATGAAAAGTTGCAAAAAGTGCTACTGAAGAAATCAATAGAGACAAGCTCATGCAGGACCAAATTCACAAAGAGGAATTTGGGCCCTATCCTGGGAACAATGTAAAACTGTTAAAGGGGATGAACAGGGGTGAGATACGCTTAGATTTGTGTTTTGGGAAGACTTCTCTGGCTGCAGTGTGAAACAAATGGATTTTTAAAAGAGAAAGGAAAATAATTTAGGTTGAATTAAATAAGTTGTCAATATCTGAGTATTTTTGTCTGACAATATTGACAATTTCATATGGTTCAGCCTAATGGTTACACAGCTGTTGTTTACACTAAAGCAATGGTAGGGAGAATAAAAAGATGTAGATGCCAGTCATACCTTCCGTAGCTATTTATGAGAAGACAGCACTCAAAGATTGATTGAATATGGCTAAGGGAGGGAAAACGGAGCACCAAGAATGACCCCCAAAAAAGCTTCTAAATAGAGTGACTGAATAGATAACAATGTCAACCACTTATGTAGAAAAAGGGGTGAAAGAATTAGGAGGAGAACATAAAGAAGTCGACTGGTTGGAGGAGGTCACTTATCGCAAGAACTCTACATACAAAGAGTAGAAAAAATATGCCTTAAAAGGAAAAACTCTGAATTAACAAAATAAAACTGAGTTTAAAATGGGTAATATTGTTAAAAGGTCTATCGATGCTTATATTAACAAATAAAACCCTTAAGCTAAATTGCCAGTCTCCATCTTTCCATAAAATAGGCATCCTTCTTAACTGATAAAAAAATTAGGCTTATATTTTTGCATAGATTCATAATCTGACCTTCTCCAGATTGTCAAAGCCTAAGAAATAGCTTCAAGACTATAGATTAACCTTTATAGGGTATACTTGACATGAATTTTTAAGAGATATAGTGTCTTCAACTAAATGATCTCAATACAAATTTAAGATTCAATCAGCATTAATGGTGGTATTAGAAATGCTAACTTCAATTATAAGCATAATGCATTTTCCTTTGGGATATTAATTTATGTAGAGTACTCAGAGTTTGCCCTGGTATAGTCATACTTCAAACCTCCTTGTGACCAAGAAAAGGCATTTGTGCTAGTTTGATTACCTAGTTTGATTATGCTAGACAAAATATAATATTTTAGATGATTAATTTAGATAATAGCAAATGTTTAAAAAATAATGTTATATAACTCATTTTCCAGAAAGTTATTTTTTTCTAATTATCTGAGAAAAAGGGTATAGATTGAAATCAAAACAGATAAGATATGGAATTCATAAAAGAAATCTATGATTTGGTCCTCACGTGAATTTTATATTCTACTCAATCTATAACTTTAAAGGAATAGCTATAAGAATATTGTGCTACATGAGAATAAAATAAGCAATTTCCCTCAGTATTCTCTACCATCATTTCACTTTTCAAAAGAAAAAAGTTCTCTAAGGAGACATGTGACTAAATCTATAAAGTAACTTTTAAAGATATTGACAACTATTTTTAAAATGAGAACATTAAGCATTCTCTTGAAAGTCAAAGTGAAGGTATCTATAACATCAAAATTATCTAAGCTGAAAACTCAGATGTAAAATGTTCTTCTCTTGGTAATTTAGAAAAAAAAATGTATTTTATTAAAAGAAATTTCCCTGGGGACCTTGTCAAGGTATACTCTAGAGTACTCTATACACTATAGAGTATACAATAAAATATATGGATTGATATCCATATATAATATCTCTAAAAACACACTAAATTAACATAATTAAAAGTTATTTTAAAACGTTAGAGCCTAGAGTGTTAATAATTACATGTGCTAATCGATTTTTATATGCTGTGCAAAATATATCTGATGTGCTGGTACTTAGATGTAGGTACAATTATAAGTCCCATTTTACAGATGAATAAACAAAGCTTGAGGTTTAAGTTACTCATCTGAGTTCTCCCAGCTAAGGAGTGGCAAACGCCATTTGCGAGCCTCTAAAGCATGAGCTTAACTCTAGCACGCTATATAGTAACTCTCTGAGAAGATGTAAGGTGACCTCCCTCTTATCATTATATTTATTTTAGATTAGCGTGTCTTTTCATTCGTAATATTTAACTAATGGGGAAGAGAGTGGTAGTCAAAGGTGAAAATAGGGTAATAGGGTACATTTCTGGCTTGATCACTGAATCACTGAGTTTATACCAATTGGATCTTTTTTTTTTTTTTTTTTCAGTCGGAGTCTTGCTCTGTCGCCAGGCTGGAGTGTAGGAGTGTAATGGTGCAATCTCTGCTCACTGCAACCTCCGCCTCCTGGGTTCAAGTGATTCTCCTGCCTCAGCCTCCCAAGTAAATGGGACTACAGGCACTCGCCACCATGCCCAGCTAATTTATGTATTTTTAGTAGAGACGAGATTTCACCATGTTAGCCAGAATTCTCTCAATCTCCTGACCTTGTGATCTGCCTGCCTCGGCTCCCAACATGCTGGGATTACAGGCATGAGCCACCGCGCCCAGCCTGCATCATTAATCCATTCAGTCTTTCTATCTGCAAAATGAGAATTAAACCGGATTAAACAAGTGTACCATTCTAAATAATGGTATTTCTGATGTTGGTATTGGTGGTTATGTAGAGTTATCATATAATTTTAAGCATTTAAATTAAAAGCCCCTCATTAAAACTTATTTTAAAATAGTTCAATATAATATTCATACATCCAAAACACTTTGGTGGGTACTTCGAGAAAAACAGAAACCAAAGGCAGTCTATGCTTTCCGTGACATAACAGTCTACTTGGAAAGATAACAAAACACATGCAATTGGTATAAAACTGCTGAGCAAAATATACAAACCAGTACAAAACAATGTAGTAAAAAATATCCACCCAAGAAATGAAGGCTAAGGAATAAAGCAACAGGTATGGCTTGGAAAGAGAAAGTGAAGGATGTGTTTTAACCCAAAGAATTAAGAAAGTGATGAAAATGATGTTCAAAATGAAAAGGTAAGTAAGCACGAAAATTTATATTGGGGGCTAAGAAAAGTGTACAAGAAACAAGAGCTGGAAAGTTGAGCCAGGGAAATTGACAGATGGCCTGGAATATCACAGAGCAGATTTAAATGAAATAAAAACAACTTTGTTTTGATTTGGTTCTTCAACTTACTTTTATAATTCAGCGAAACACAAATTCTAATCTAATATACCATTTGCCCAAAGTGTTTGCCATGAGTACCTGTCAAATTAATGTTTTTATAAGTTACTCTATGAATTATACTCTACAATTCCATAGGAGGACCAAACCCAAATATTTCCAATACAAGTTGAAAGGTGAGTTTTCTTAGCCCGAAGATTTCTTTTAAAAAGATACATATATATATACACACAAAAGCTTTTAAACAAAAGCTACATATGTATAAATGTATCTTTTGATGTTTAGAGCCTAAAAGATACATTTTTCTCCAACTCTCTTCAATGAGGTCTTAAGGGTAGTTGTATCTTTTGTTTTAATTTAATCCCCCTTGTGTAACTTTTAATGCTTTTTGCAAAATTCAACAGTTCAATCTGGAGCCAAAGAAATAAAACCTTGATGACTCTTAAAGAGTTTAAGATTAATTCAGGAAGAAATTACCTTGGTTAGTCATGCCCATTCTTATTAGTATCCTGAAGTTTGCTTTTGCTGAAGAAGTGGTGAGAGTTTGATGTGAAGCCAGGACTTAGTGCACGATGCACACTTTGTTTCTAATCACTGAATGCAAGAAGAATAGCATTTTGAATGATGATATTATTGTACATGCTATCAAATAATAGCAAATGAGATAAGACATTAATGTGCATGATAAACAGAAATGAGTACCATTCTTCCTGGTTAGATTATGTCAACGAAACAAGTGAATATTCTATGGTTCAGAAACAATATAAGTAAATTTTTAATGGAAGCCTACATATAACTGTCATAAATGTCTTTCTAAGTCAGGATATCGTGGGCAACTACTCAAAATCAAAACATCTATTACGTTGGGGAACTTGTAATTGTTCTTCCAGAATATGCTATGAACACTGCAGTGTTTATCAATTAATCATGCAGTTACTGTTATGCAAACCCTCTGCCAGGTGAGCTGTGAGTGTATCTGCATACTGCACATGAACTAAGAATGAGAACACACACAAAAAAATGGTCTTTTTTTTAACCTGCTTCCTCTTGTTCAAAGCAAAAGGCACCAAGTCAGTTGAAACTCTGAATTAGGAATATTCACATGTGTATGGAGAGAGTGATTGGCATCTCCTAATATCTGCTTTAATTATATCAAATAAAAAATACATCTCACATTTTTATCAACGGGTATAAATAACAACAAATATCTATTGAGCAATTATTATATGCCAGATACTATGCCGAGTGCTTTGCATACAACCTCATTATTTCTACCTTAAAACTATTGTAATCGTTTTCAGCGGTGTCCATACTGCCCAATGGGGATATCTGGCATGTCTGGAGTCGTGTTTTGTTTTGTTTTGTTTTGTTTTGTTTTGTTTTGTTTTGTTTTGGATGTCAGAACTCGTGGGCAGTGGTTTTCCTGTTGACAATTGAGAGGTAGAAGCCAGGGATGCTGATAAACGTTCTTCAATGCACAGGACAGCCCCTACATTGAATTGGAGGCTTTTAAATTATCCAGTCCAACATGTCAATAGTGTTGAGGTTGAGAAATCCTGCCCTATTTTAATCTTCATTTAACAGATGAGAAAAATGAGGTTTAAAGTGGTTAAGTAAACTGCTCAAAGTCACAGGGCTAATGAGTGGCTGAGTTGGAACTCAAACTCAGCACTGTCCAACTACAAAAGCCCAGACCCTCGCCACTATCTCACACTCTTGTTGCTTTGCACCTCAGTGTAAAATCATTTGTTTCACTGTACACATTTCATAGTGCAGCAAACCTGGTGCCTTGAATCAGAGGCCCTCCATTTTGGTGTACGTAGAGCTGCTATCTACCTCTTTGATCTTCACGAGTCATTCAAATTCTTATCAGTAAGCAAGGAACCTACAGCTAGAGGTTTCCTATATTTTCTTTCTGTGATTTTAACCATGAGCCATCTAGAAAGGCTACCTGATTGCCTCTCCTTTCCTCCACTGGGTGTTAGCTTAGGCCTCCCTAAGGCTTTGCTCTTATTCTGTTCTCTGCTTCTTAGCAAGTAGCAAAGGAGTCCCTGGAGTCGCCCCCTGCTGACTTTTCCGTCTGCTCTGTAGAATAGAATCCCACCTTCAGCTGTGCCAGCGGTGACTTTTTCTTCCTCCAAGGAACAATCCAAACTCCTCTGGGGCAGTAAGGGGGATTTGGTACTGCCCTTTCCCTCCAACTGTCTGTGGAGTATCAGCTGTTCTGTAGGGAAGCCACTAAGAGTTCACTCTCTCCTACTCTGCAGTAGTAAAGATTCCTAGGGGAGGGGGTCCACAGCCTGACCTCCAACCCAAATAGCTGAGGACTCAAGGTATGTTGCTCAGTTTACCTGTGTGCACCCTGGGGACCAATCTAAAACACCCAACCCACATTAGCTGTCAGCTAGCTTTGGGGGATTCTTATGACCCCAAAATAGCCACTCGGCTAAACCACAGCGTAAGGAGCTATAATTTGTTTCTAAATATAGATTTCAAATAAAAGAAGCAGTATTTTCTATTACATGTCCTTTTAAGGGATCAGACTTGTTTCTGTAGGAAATGGGATAGAGAACATGCAAGAATTGCAGTCAGATATCAAGCAGAACAAACCCACTAATGAGGACTCCACTGCCTCCTTTTATTGCCAGAAAAGGATTTCTGGCCCTTGAAACCTGCCTATGCGATCCAGACGTGATGCTCCAGTTGGAACACATCACTCTCACACAAAGATCTCAGTTTTGCAAATAATAGGAGATCGGTAGAACATGGATTCGTCATCATAACCAGGTAATTGAAACTCATGACAGAATCTAAACTTTAGTAATTTCTTCTTAACCTTCCTCTCCAAAGCATCTCTCAGTTGTGCCCATAAAGATCAAAATTACTCAACGTCAGCTACTTTTCCCTTATCTCCACCAGACCAGCTTCTCCCTGCTGATGGTTCCAGTCATGATTAAATTCCACGTAGCAGAATGAGAGAGAAACAAGAACACTACAATATCAAGAAACTTGAAATATCTTCTGAATAATTGTAAATAAACTGCATTTTAACTACCCGTGTCATGAAACTGGGCTTACCTTACTCCTATCCCCACCCAATTCTGCCTGGCTTGGCACAGTTTCTGCTTCAGTCCCTTCTGGGGGAAGCAGGGGATTGCTTGTTGGAAAGGTCAGCACAGTTCAGAAATACGGGCATACTCCCCATCAGAAAAACAATCAAAGATGATGAGGTGGTAAGAACCCCATTTCTGGCCCTGTTGCTTATGGCACTTGAAGCAATGAAATTCTCTGCATCCCACAGACCAGATGGTAGTTGGTGCTGAGTGTAGCGCAACTGGTTAGATTCAAAGTGGCTTTCCCATCATCTGAAAGCAAACCAAGGGTCTTATCACAGTACCCTTCTACTCTTTGAGATTCAAATACTGTAGAAATGGAATCAGCTGCTTCTAATGGAGATTTAACCTAATTTGATTTTAAATCATTTTCTGTTTTTCTGGTCACCACTATCCAACATGCTACCTGAATACACACACACACACACACACACACACACAAACATGCACACAGATACACACTGTTTATTCCATGTTTTTCCGAAGATTTCAGCGGGGTGAAAGTGAGAGAGCTAAGCCCGGCTAGAGCTAGAGCAGCTGAAGCTGTCACGGAGCTCTCTCCCCCTGACATATAAGTCTGCCAAATTGAACAGCCAACTAGCAATCATTTGTCTTTTCCCTCATCTCCTCAGAGCAGAAGCTGATGTTCAGGGTAGTTTTAGAATATGGACAGGGGTCTCCACGGCAGAGAAAAGACATCTGACGCTTCCCCCTCCCCTCCCCCAAGCCCTGCTCAGCGGATGTAACTCCTCCAAGGCTTGGATGCAGGTCTCCAGAGGTGAAAGGAGCATGGACCAGCCCACTCTGCTGCCTTGCCCACAGCATAGTATAATATTAATTAGTCACCTTCCTTATTATTCAGTCAAAATATGCCAGACTGAAATAAATTACATTCTTAGCACATATTTCACACCCCTGGATCAAGTCTTGCAAGGTTTTTCTTTTATTATTTATAAGATCATGCGCTGTCTTCCTGCAGAAAATGAGATGGTCTGCATGAGGAAAAAGGTAAAAGAAATGCAGAGAAATGAAACAATCAGATATTCCCTAATGATATTTAAAAATAGAAAATTTGCTACTGTTACATACAGCATGTTCCATCTTTTGAGATTTAATGGCTCTCTTGTGGTTTAATGGAGAATTACTTTCAGTAATTGATTATTAAAATTTAAAATTGCTAACCATCTTCATTATTAGATGAGCGAACATGTTATCCTTGTAATTAAAAAAAGCCTGAGACTCACTTTCATCCTGTTGACAGAGCAGGCAGACTGTCTCCACACTCAGACTTGATGGTTTCAGGCTTCTTGTTTGACAAAAATAGCCAGCCAGTCATTTGATGATGAAAATGCAGAACATCCACAGAGACTTAGCAGAAAATATAATGAACAAAAAATAAAATAATAAAAAGCCCTACAAGCAAATTAAAGTTTTCAGTCCCGACTCATTAAATGCTATGCATCACTTATGTGATATTTCAATGTGCCCGTGCTCAGGTAACACAGGGCACTGTCAGGTTTTTCTTCAGCCTCAATCAACATGCCTGTTGAAAGCAGCACAGTCTCCCAGCACTTTGGGAGGCGAGGCGGGCAGATCATGAGGTCAAGAGATCGAGACCATCCTGGTCAACATGGTGAAACCCCGTCTCCACTAAAAATACAAAAATTAGCTGGGCATGGTGGTGCGTGCCTGTAGTCCCAGCTACTGGGGAGGCTGAGGCAGGAGAATCACTTGAACCCGGGAGGCGGAGGTTGCAGTGAGCTGAGATGGTGCTACTGCACTCTAGCCTAGTGACAGAGTGAGACGCAGTCTCAAAAGAGAAAGAAGGAAGGAGGGAGGGAGGGAGGGAGGGAGGGAGGGAGGGAGGGAGGGAGGGAGGGAAAGAAAGAAAGAAAGAAAGAAAGAAAGAAAGAAAGAAAGAAAGAAAGAAAGAAAGAAAGAAAGAAAGAAAGAAAGAAAGAAAGAAAGGAAGGAAGGAAGGAAGGAAGGAAGGAAGGAAGGAAGGAAGGAAGGAAGGAAGGAAGGAAGGAAGGAAGGAAGGAAGACAGCACATCTTTCCTCCTCCACCTGCAACAGCATTTCCCCTTTGACATTTAGCCTCAGATATTTACCATTACAAATTTTTGGTTTTGGCAACATATTACACAAAGTTGGCACTGGAAAAATGCAGTGTGGTTCCCTGTTCTCTTGAATGTGTGTAGGACGTCTCTAGTTTCTTGCATGAAGGGCTCCAAGGAGTAAGCCCCCTGCAGAGTAAAAAGAGCCATTCCTTAAAATCCCTCACCATGTCCACATCCTGAGAGACACAGCTTTATCAGTCAGTTAGCCACACACGGTGGGTGAGGGATTTGTCGGTGTGGGATCTTGCATTTCCTTGAACGTTTTCATCATATTAGACTATTCATTTTGTGAAGGCAGCACTCAGTGCTTTCCAAGAGGAAATTTTATAACTGTCAATGAAAAGAGCCTATCAAAAGGGACATTTTTCACAACTCAAGTATTAGACAGATGTCAGCCTTCAGGAAAGGAAAATCCTGCAGACTCTGGGAGTACAAACATAAATGAAGCGAAGATTTTTGTACATGAAGATTTCTTCAAAAAAGTAAGGAAAGCCATCTGTGTATCAGCATTCCCATAAAATCTCAATCGTTTAGCTCATAAAATCTCTGCTCAAATGTCAATTTTTAAAAATTGACTAATCAATGACTTGCTAGTATTTCCTTAAGATCTAGATTCTCAAGGATGTCCTCTCTAATTTAGCCCAGCCAACCTTCATTATTCCTTAACGCAAATTAGCACCCTATACTTTGTACACATTCAAAGACTATGATATCACTGGGCAGTATTTAGATCATGCTATAAAACTGTTCTTATGTATTCGTCCTTGTGTTTGCCTTCCCAATTAGATTACATGACCCTCAAGGGTAAGAGCAGTTCCTTTTATTTCTTTTGTTATTTTACCTTACCTACAGCCTCTCACCCAACGTCAAGTTCAACAGACATCAGGCCTACCACCATCTTATTTGCTTATGGAGTTAGATATGGAGGTTTGACAAGGAGCTGAACTCTTCTATGTAGTTAAATATAACCTTGAATTTAAGTTTTACATAAATATAACCTTGAATTTAGGACTTGTAGGGATTAGATTAGCCTTTCTCAAGCATGGAAAAATTTTCTAATCTTCCCAAAGATGGCATATAACTAATTCCATTCTAGCTACATATAAGTAAATGTGTTACATACAATGAGAATTAGAGCTTAATTCTCAGAACTTCTTGAGAGTCTCATCTAGATTGTTCTTTCAAATTACTTTCAACAATCTCACAAAGTCATTAACAGACAAGAAAATGTCTTTCCTCTTTCATAGTCTTTCTGGCTTTGGTGATGTGGCAACCTTCATCCAGGATTATAAAATGTCAACCCATTTTTAAGTTCATCTCATAGGGTACCACTCCCCATAGTCACTTGCCTATATCCAACTGTCGTGGTACCTTACCTATTTTAACGAATCACCTTTCTACCCTCTATCAGGTACTACTAATAAATTATATGTGTGCTGACAACATAATTCACATTTGAACAATTTTCTATGTCTCCCAGCACCTAGCAGGGTGATTTTAATGTGTAAGAGATTACAGTACATATTAACTGAATGAATAAATGAATGCATGAATGAAGTTAAAAGAATGGCTGAGTCTTAGATTTTTTTTCCCATTTCTAAGTTTCCTTTCTAAATTTAAATATGAACGAAAATAATTACTCAATACAGGTTTACTGAGTAAGAATTTAAGAAACATTTCTTCCTCATCCAGGCATCCAAAGCATATCTGAAGACAAATTCTTCATTTTCTCATCTCAGTTGATAACAATTCCATAGTTTTAACTTCTCAAGCCATAACCTCCGAGTCATGTTGGGCTTCTCTCTTTCTCTCATATTCCAATTTATCAACAAATTATGTTAGCTCTTCTGTCAAAGTGGATCCAGACCACTTATCAACACTCTACCATTACCACTTTGTTCCAAGATATCATTATCCATACCCGGGATTATTCTTATTGTCTCTTAGCTGCACTCCGAATTTATTGCCAGAAATATCCTATTGCAACAACACTTGGAAATCATTCCTCTGGCAAAACCCAAATGATTCCCCATTTCATTAACGCCCTACAAAGTCCTACAAAACCTGCCTCCCCCTCCTCATCTGCAGCCATCCTCTCCTACTTTTTCTCTCTCTCTTTGACACCAAGAATACTGGCCTTTTTGTTATTCCTGCAACCAGACACTCTCCTGCCTCAAAAAATGCCTCTAGACTTCTGCACTTGCTCTTCCCTCAGCCTGATGCTGTTGCCCAACACAGATGGGAATAAAGTCTTGCTCCCTCAACTTTCTTCACATTACTGTTCAGATATCACCTTATTATTCAGACCTTCAAAGATGTAGAAATTTATATTTTCTCCAACTAACTTAAACCAGTTAATTTATCAAAGCAGTTTTAAAACGATCCTATTTTTCTCCAAGGAATAGGGCTCAGGTGGTAAGGTAGAAAGGAAAGAGGAAGAAAAAGCTGAAAGAAAGAAAAGATAAACGTTCATTTACCACTTCTTTGTAGTCAGATAAATCAGGCCAAAAACAAGATTCATTGAGCAGCAAAAGATTTTCCCCCAAGCTTTTGTTTTTATGGGTTTTTTTTTTACTAGTTGTTCCCACACATTATAATGTCTTGGCAGCAACACAGATAACAGCCTGTTGGCATTAAAACAATTTCTGGAAAATATTCGAGTTTTCTGAAATTCTGACAACCTAACATGTTACACGATGTTATACGAGCTGATCCCAAGTAATTTTTGTGGTTAAAGCAATGACTTTGCAGTAGGAACTTTCCCTGATGAGAGTTTTCCAAAAAAAAAAAAAAAAAAAAAAAAAAACCCACAAATCTCTGAAAATAGGAGCTGGATGTAACATTGGCTGATTCACTTTCTCGTTTTACAGATGAAGACTCAAAGACCCAGGAAGATTAAATGATTTGCCCAAGGCACGTGGATTGTTACCAGCAGAGCTGGGAATAAAATTCAAGCTCCTTGGCTTCCAATTCACTGTTCCTTCTGCTTTGCTGTGTGATGGGCCTTGTTCATGATTATGCCATTTAACTACTCACAGTGAAAATCCGACTAATGTCAGCCTTACTCCCTGGGAATTTGTAATCCAGAACGTGAAACCGAATGGATAACATGAAAATAATCACAATCATAATTATGATGAAATGTATCTTCCAGTTTCCAATCCTCATAGTGTTTTCATATCTATCTCCTCATTTTATCCTCAAAAGAATACTCTACAAATTATATAATGTGAAACATTGCATAACTATTAACAGGTAATATTTAAGTAATCCATTGTGCTCTCTGGGGGATGATCAGGAAAGAAAAGTCACTACAGTTTTGTACACGTATGAATGAGATGGCACTCTCACCACCTATGCTAGATTCCTCTAAATTGGTTTGATGGAGCAACCTTTACATAAGTATATATGTTTATACATTTATATGTAATTTTATATATCTGCACATATAGATAATTTCTCTTCTCTGTTATCATATTCATACTTGGAATCCACTATAGCTCTTCACTATATTCCGTGTGTCAGCACAGGCGAAAGCCATCTCAGGTCTCTGGAAATGGCAGAGAGTGAATAATTAAGATCAGGCATCAAGACATTGACATGTCATTCTCTGATAACATGGGCAGACGGGATGCCAATATTACTTTCTAAATATGCCACCGAGAGAGGTATTTCCTAGATCCTTAATAAAATTGGCCCCCATACATAATGGATACTCCCAGTCAGTACCTGCTTTCCACTGCATGGTTTATGTCAAAATTATGAAGGGAAAAAAGAAGAAAAGGATATTGTCCATTTGCTTATGGAGTAGACAACTGTCTGTTTTGTGAAATGTGAATGGTGTCAGGCAAGGCCTCTGGCCAACAGTATATCCCCCTCAATACCTGTCATACTGCCTGAAATCCCAATCTTACTGATTCCAGTCCTTTGTGTCTTGAATCTTTTTTAGGCCCTGAGCAAACCCGTTAAAAGGCATATGCCCCTAAAAGGAACACAGTCTTCTCACAGATCAGCCCCTTAATTAATGGAACCCAGGATAAATCAGGGATAAGGAGAGTGATAGTAAAGGAGCATTTTTAAAACAATGCAGGGGCCGCATGCAGTGGCTCATGCCTGTAACCCAAGCACTCTGGGAGGCCAAGGCAGGAGGATATCTTGAGCCTAGGAATTCACAACCAACCTGGGCAGCACAGGGAGACCCCTGTCTCCACGAGAAGATAAGAAATTAGCCTGTCATGGTAGTGGGTGCCTGAGCTCCCAGCTACTCAGGATGTTGAGGCAGGAGAATTGCTTGGACCTAGGAGTTTGAGGCTGCAGTGAGCTATGATCGTGCCACTGTTTCAAAAATTGAAATAAATAAATAAATAAATAAATAAGCTAGTTTACCCTTGCTGGTTAGGGGTAGGTTCTGATTCTTTTTCTATTTGACTTCCTATTTGAGATCCTGCATACCTACCAAGAAGTTTTAAGAGCCAATTATGCAATTACGTATATCCCTATTTTTTTTCTTATAAAAGTCAAATGTTATGATAGGCTCACCAGCTGCAAAACTTAACTCTAGCTGACCCAATATCATTAATGCTCACATTCTAAAATCTACTAGGTTTAAGTAACACATGAGAGCTTAGACAGTAGTCAATTAAACCATTTAGTATGAGATTAAGAAGGTAGAGTGGAAAAAGAAGCACTACTGTGGGGAAACTTCCTGAGCAGGAAGTGGCAGCAAAGTGATCACGAGAACTGCTATGACCACCAGCCATCCCACACTCTCCAACCAAACTCCCACACGCCTCCCGAGGCCACAGTCTGAGGGGTTTGTGCAAGAGGACTGCAGAGGACGGGGGATACCAGCAGCCTACTGTGCGTGCCAAGAAAAAGCCAAGGAATAGACTTTTCCACGTTTTGTTGTGTCTCTTCATTTGTCCACCAGTAAATGTGGAGGAAAAAGTTGTCCCAGATCCTCCATAGGAAACTCTTACTTATAATTGGATTAAACCTTAACTAAGTTTGAGAACGACTCACAGTATTGCAGAGGAAGAGGGAAAAGGCAGTAAAAATTCAAAATGCAATGAAGCCTAATATATACTCTTTCTTGCCAAACCCCCTTAGTCATACTGAACTAGGATGCATCCCAGGAAGTAGCAGCTCGTTTGGAGAAAGGATATTCTATGACCCCCAAGGGGACAGTGCTAACACCAGGGACAGATTCTACAAACCTCTGTAGACAGAGTGAGGAAAGGCTCTATTCACTCACTGGAATTTCCTGGCACTTCCATAAATGTCAATAAACACTGGTCTAAGGGGCATATGATGTTCCAATATATTTTGACATAAAAGTTGTAACCAGGAGAGTCTTAAAATAAAAGTACTGGAGGGAAATGTGTGAGTCAGTTGGGGAAGGCTAGGCCATTCTCAAAGGCAGTATATGACTGCAGAGGGGGGCTACAGTCCCCCGAAGCCAATTGAATAATCTGTTTCATTGACACAATTATTAAATCATTGATTAGCATGCTGAGTGGTCGGTATCGGTTGTCTTTATTACAGGTGAATTGTAGCTATTGCCAGCTGTTTCTGTGGCAAGTTCTTCAGCTGCAGAAAAGCTGGCATTGTGCCCAGATGCAGCCTGGGAGTCCCACCGCTTCAAAGTGCTTTTTTCTCCCCCCAGCGAGTGCTTCTCCCTGTCATTACATGGTTTCCCTGTGCTCTCATCATTACAACAATAGAATCCATAAAACCAAACGCAGAAACAAAGGGATAACTTATTGGCAACTAATGAAACACAGAGAGATTGTTCAAGCGGTGTAAATGTGAAAGGGCTTTGAACCAGTTTAAACAATCTACATGTATTCCATCGCCCCATTGTTAACACAGGCATGAAGGCAAGTGTCTCAGCTTCATAAAAATTACACCATCTTTGCCTTAAAGATCTGCTCTCTTGTTGCCTCTGCCTCTGGCGTTCTTTTTAGAGGGCTGGTTTGCTTTTTGTCCACTTATTCAAATTCTGCCCATCCATCAAGACTGGTTCATCTTCCAAGGTTTCTGAAAAATTTTCCGGGAACACTGGAGACTCAGTAAGATTTCCTTGCTTTTCTTTTCTCCAATAACTTAGGTGTGTGCCACTTATTTAGCCAGCCAGAGCTAAGGCAAGTATAGGCAATATTGAGAATCCATGTTACATCACAAGTGAACCAAGGCACCTCCCTCTGATCCCAGAGGTGCACTGAGAAACTATCTCAACCAGCACTCCAAGTAGAGCTCCATCAGTGACTCAGTTTTGACAGATGGGTTGGGGTGAAATGCGTATGTCATCCCAAGTGCTGTGGGAATGAGACAGGTCTTGGTGTCAGATCAACCAGGATTCGAACTTCAGATCACCACAGCTTACTAGATATGCCTCCATGGTTTTTGTGTGTTTCCTTTTTTAGCTCCCTTGACTTGGGATTTTAATCTATAGAACAAAAATGAGGCCACCTACCTCAGAGTGTGAAGTCTGCCCAGTTCCTGGTACACAGAAAGCATCTAATATATGGACATTTCTCATCCCCTGGGCCCCTACTAAGAGTGCTTATTGTTGAAGTCTTATCTGCCCAAGCCAATTATAAGTTTCTGGAGGATAAGTCTACAGAAGGTGATTCATGCTAAGGCTAAAACTGTACACATCTAACGCAACATTTGTAACCTTTTTCCTGAAACACTAGGTATAGACTGAAAGAAACTTAGGTGATGTTATGAATGGAAATAGGGGATTAATGAACTAACACTTTCAGGTAGTTGATTCCAGCAATATGCTCATTCTCTATAGATGCTATGATATGAAAAAAATTACAGAATAAAATAAAGCTCTGCTCATTTGTGGCCCAAATATATAACAGCCTTAATAATCTGCTTAATAATCTGTCTGAAAGGATTCTGATTCTTTCTTTTACTGTCTGTAGGGCCTGCTCAAGTCTACAGATAAACATTCTGATTTGGTCAGGCACAGCTTTGACATATGGCAAGTGAGAACCACATCTGCCATATTAGCTTGATGTGTTCCTGCCAAATTGTGTTTGAGAAGCATTTTGAAAGAGGATTGGAGTTAGCACAGATATCAGGTTATTTTCCTTGGTAACATATCATGAATATTGAATTGCACCTCTAACCCAAGCCAGAGGTTTTTGAATGTTTCCATGCTCCCCACGACCCCCTCTAGATGCTACTAGATGGACAGGTGACTATATGTAGTCTAAAATATAGTAGACATCAATTTCTTGAATTCAAACATCTCCTTCAAAATCAAGCTTGTGATACAAATAAAATTTCAAACTTTCCAAGTTAGGTTTCCTTTGTTTCATTTCTGCATATGGTAAACGCAAAACTTCCAGTCACTAGGAAATACATTAAATAATCATAGAGTCATAGAATTTTCAGTGCTGGAAGGGACCTCAGAGATCATCTAGTCCAACCCCCTCATTTTAACAGATGAGGAGACTGATGTCTGTGGAGGATTATAGCCTCGGGGGAAACCAGAGTTCATTAACTCATCTCTGGAAGGACTTGGTTCTTTTTTTTTTTTTTTTTTTTTGTTAGAATAAATGATTAAATGATTCCAATTTCATGCTATCTCCTTTATTCAGAAAGTTTACATTCGCTTTCTCCTTTTGTCCATGTAACCATGACAATAGTGGGGAATAATAGAGCTATCAGTATAAAAATAGCCTCATTAGCATCAAGAAGGGGCTCGCCAATCAGCTTGGACCTATTAAAGGGCTGATAACTACCTCCCCTGCCTTCCAGTTTGCAACAAACACACTCTCTGGACTCCTCCCACAGGCTGGCTCTTTCTTCCTCTGAAGCTGTGTCCCTCACAGTTTGACAGCTGGGATTTACAAGTGGAATCCTACCTGAGAAAGCCCTGTTCTCAAGCAGGCTCAGCTGGATCTGCCTGAGATTTCCAACCTGCCTCTGCTTTCCAGAACCCCTATTGTCACGTCTAAAACAAAAGTGAACATATTTCTCTCTGTGTATATAACAAACAACAGAGAAAACTTAGGTAAAATTTAGAAACGGACAAATTCATTAGCAGGAATCTTTTTGAGAGGGTTTAGTGTTTGTTTTGGGTTCTTTATTTGATTTTTCCACTGCCACTCCCCATGCCACCATGAGCAATTTGAGGATTCTGTAAGTTTATATATGATAGAAAGCAGTTTGTCAAGCTATTTATATCATATCTCCACCACACCCCCCCCCATGCCCCGGCCATAAAAGCACAAAATATAAAAAAATGAAATAAAAATGAATAGTGGGAAACAGAACTGACAAAAGGTAAAGAGCCTTTAGACCAATTTTACATTATTGGCTAAATTCACTTTGTCTACATTTCACTAAAATAGAAAATTATAGAGTTGTCAAATTGAGGTACATGGAAGGAGGAAGAGAATGATGGAATGACACTCAACAAACTGTCTCAAGAATTAAAAGTTTTCAAAATATACCATGGCCTTAAAAATAGACAAATAGAATAATGGAGCAGAATTGAGGAGAGTCCATAAATAAATCCATACATATATGATCAACTGATTTTTGACAAAGGCACAAAGGCAATTCAGTGCACAAAGAAGAGTGTTTTCAACAAGTGGTACTCAGACAATTGAAGATCTATATATTAAAAAAATGACATCGAGTTATACCTTTCACCATATGAAAAAGTTTACTGGAAGTGGATTATAGATCTACATATAAAATCTGAATCTATAAAACTTCTCAAAGGAAACAGGAGAAAATTTGGTAATCTTGGTTTAGGAAGAGATCTCTAAAAGATCAAATGGAAAATTGAGCATCATCAAAATTAAGAACTTCTCTTTAACAGATGTGATAAAGTACATGAAAACACAATCACAAATGGGGGGAAATTGCATATTATATACTTTGGAAACAAATCTTTTATTAGGATTTGTATATATTTTGGATGCAAATATATAAATAACACTAAAAATTCAATAAGAAAGCATTCTAATTTTTAAAGCAGAGCAAAAAATTTGAATAACCACTTTATCAAAGAGGATATAAGGATTGGGAAGAAGTACATGACAGTCATTAGGGAAATTAAAAATAAAATCACAATGAGATACCATTACATTGAAAGGACACAAAGATAGATGTGTACCCGCCCCCCACCCGCTACACCCTTGTTCTGCTCTCTAATCTTTGCACATACCAGAGATTTCGTAAGTTCTGTGAGTACCTGGTTTTCTGCACGTACCAGAGATTTTGTTTTGCACATACCAGAGATTTTGTAAGTTCTGAGGCAAGGTCACAAGACGTGTTTAAGTAAGATAAACTCTTGCTGCCATAAACCTGCTCTCCCGCCTCAAAGTTTGAACCAAAATATCAGAAATGGCAGGAACCAATCATAGTTAGCCAAATCGCCTTGTTCAAACACTAGCCAATCATATATCTGATTTGTATAATAACTCTATGCCCACTTTTCTTAGACTATACAACATTGTTCAGAGCTGAGTGGGGGAGCTCTCCTGCCCGTCTCGTTTCACGAGCGAGGGAGAGTTCCAGGTTCGAACCTGTAATAAAGATCCTTGCTGCTTAGCTTTGACTCTGGACTCTGGTGGTCTTCTTCGGGGAATAAACGGTCTGGGCATAACAACATCACTCTTAAAATAGCTGAAATTAAAAAGACCAACCACACCCAGTGTTGGTGAGAAAACAGAGGAACTGAGACTCTCAAACGGTGATGGAGAGACTGTAAAGTGGCACAACCACTTTGAAAAACAATTTAATGACTACTTTAAAAGTTAAACATACACTCACTGTATGATCTAGCCATTCCACTCCTAGGTATTTCCCTAAAGGAAATGAAAAAATGTCCATGCCGAGACTTGTATTTGAGTGCTCATGGAAAATTTATTAACTCCAGTTTAGTAACCCCAAACTGAAAACAATCCAACTGTCTATCAACAGGTGAATGGATAAATAGTGGTATAGCTCTACAATGAACTAGTACTTAGCAAGAAAAAGGAATAAATCATTGATACATGCAACAAAATGGATGCTGCTCAGGCAGAAATGATGCCTCACTAGGGTCAAAATGTTTACCTTAACAATAAACCTAGAAGTAATTATGCTGAGTGAAAGAAGCCAGATCAGACCACCACCGACAACAACAAAAAAGAGCACATATGAATGGATATGATTCTATTTATATCAAATTCTGGCAAATGCAAAGTAATCTGTAGGGGCAGAAAGCAGATTAGTTGTTGCCTGGGGATGGGGAAGGGGCAGTGAAGATATAGGGTGGAAGAGTAAAGGTGAGGGATAACAAAATTGCACAAAGAAACATTTGGGGATAATGGATAAGTTTATTATTTTGATCATGGTGAAGGTTTTATGGGTGCAAATATGTGTCAAAACTTACTCAATTTTATAGTTGTTAAAAAATGGGGAAATAAAAATAAATATACCTTGGACACATTTATTAATATGATCCACATTGATGACTCCAGAGTAGCATTTTTGAGGATGTTGGTCAAAGAGAAATAAAGTATGAGGGAAGCTTGAATAAAGAATATACAGCAAAGAAGTCGTACAATATTGCCAGCTTGGGTGTCTGAGGTCCCTTATTTCAGCTTTGGGAAACATATTCTAGGGTACAGCTTCCGAGAGCAGCAATGTTTTCAAATGTTTGTTGGTTTAATTTATCCTCACCACTTCAGGTCTTATCTTCTACCAAGCATTTACCCTGTGCCAAGCATTTTACATGCATGTTCTCACTTAACCCTCCCAGTCCATGTTATTGTCCCCATATTACAGATGAAAAAGCAAAGGCTCAAAGAGATTAAATAATACGCATAAAGTCATACAACTAGTGTCAGGCTGAACCAGGGTTCACAAGCAGGTCTGACTGCAACTCCCATGTCCTAAAATGTGCAGTTCTTGTTGCTTATTCAGAAAGTAAGAATGATATATTGCATGTGCAATTAATAGCAAGTTCTTTTTACTTCATGAATGTATCCTCTGAAGGGGCTGCCCTGTTCAGGCACATGGTCTCCCCTTCAGGCAGCTTAACAAAATGTATCCTACTCTAAAATGAATCCTTGTCAGAGTTTACTCTTCAGGGCATGGGTAGACGGGAAAAGCTTGCTTTTCCCTGCTAGTAAAATTTAAAGACATGAAATCATGGATGAAAATAAGTGGAGACAAGGTGAACACACATAAGTAAGATGGAGCAATGAGACAGAGAGCCACTAAAGGATGCCGTGTGTAGCTGTGCAATTTGTTCACTACACAGGGCAAGCGGCTGAAGGAGCAAGTGGAGTTTGTACCTAGACTCCATTTACTACTCCCGGGCTTATCCCCTTGCCCAGGGCTTCACTGACAGAGGATGCTTAAAAAAAAAAAATGCACAAAGCTGCAGCATGAACTAGGGGTGGCCTCGATGAACAGATTTCCTTTGTTTGTCTTTTGTTCTTTTACTATCTTCCAAACTCATAGCATCACATTACCACGCTGGATTCTGCATTATTCATGTCAAATAATCTGCTAAATAATGTGTCCTAGAAGGCACAATATGAACCAAGGTAGCTCACATAAAAAAGAAAAAATAGTGGCATAAATGATAAATGAAATAAAGATTCTTAAAGAAATTTTATGGTATTTAATTAATCTACCAGTTTTACTAAGTTGCTTTCAAGTGAAATGGCTCTTTACCAGTGCCTTTTGAAAAGGTTAGAAGTGAATTCCCTGAGCTACAATCATTAGCATATAGATGTCTCTAAGTGTTAATTTCTGTTTTCACTGAATGAATGTAATTTAAAATGAGGCCCTTTCAAATCAGTTAACTTCGGCCATTTGAGAAAGATAAGAAAAATGGACTCAAGCATGAACCCCCAGCAGAACCTGCTTCTTCGGGATAAGTACTATATGCCACAGCCACGCACTACTTTGGGAAATTACAGATCTTTTCAGAAAGAGAAAGAGAGTTTGAGGTGAGCAGGTTAAAAGGACCCTAAACATTTGCTTTCGATTTAGCTAATCATGAAAAGGAAATTGAAATTGAATGAAGAAATCAATTTTGAAAAATATGGCAGTTCTGTCCCCACAGAAAAGCCCAGTAATATTATAGATCAAATCCTGCAACAATAACTTTCTGTTTTTGCACAATGCTTGCCATGTAGAAGTTACTCAATACTCTTTTGTGGAGCTGTATTATGTAAATAGAAAGATGAGTCTAATAGTGATCATTAAAGACAGTTAAAATTTTACTCATACTCTCTTTACATACTGTCTTTGTTTGTTTGTGATACTATAACGAAACATCTGAGACTGAGTAATTTATGAAAAATGGAAATTTATTTCTCAAAGTTCTAGAGGCTGAGAAGTCCAAGATCAAGGTGCTGGCAGGTCCAGTGTCTCTTGTGAAGACCCTTTCCTCACAGATGGGGCCACCTAGGTACCCTTACATGGTGGAAGGGCTCAAAAGGGCAAAAAAGGATAAATGCTGTGATGGCACATGGCAGAAGAACCTAAGCTAGTCCTTCCAGCCCTTTCATAGGGACTAAACTATTCATGACAACCTAGCAACTTAATCAATTCCCAAAAGAATCCAACCCTTTTCTTTTTTGACTTGTGTTTTATGTTTAGGGATACATGTTCAGCTTTGTTACAAGGTAAACTTATGTCATAGGGGTTTGTTGTACAGATTATTTCATCACCCATGTATTAAGCCTAGTACCCATTAGTTATTTTTCCTGATCCTCTACCTTCTGCCACCTTCCACCCTCCAATAGGCCTCAGTATGTGTTGTTCCCCTCTATGTGTCCATGTGTTCTCATCGTTTAGCTCCCACTTATAAGTGAGAACATGCAGCATTTGGTTTTCTGTTTCTGTATTAGTTTGCTAAGGATAATGGCCTCCAGCTCCATCCATGTCCCTGCAAAGGACATGATCTTGTTCTTTTTTATGACTGTTTTTTTTTTTTTATGACTGCATAGTATTCCTTGGTGTATATGTACCACATTTTCTTTATCCAAGACCCCAAATCTTAATACTGCCACAAAAGATATTAAGTTTCAACATATGAATTTTGGGGCACACTTTCAGACCATAGCACAATTCCTTCTCTTTACTTCTGAAGTAACTCTTTAGTAATACAAATCAGAGCCTGTCAATCCCATGCTTATAATACTTCAACAACTTCTTCTTATCTTTCTTAGGATAAAATTTAGGATAAAATTCAAAGTCCTAAGCAAAGCCACAGGTCCAACGTGTTCTGCCTCAATGACCTCCTCTTATCCCCATTCCCACTAGGCTCAACTATACTGACTTCCCACAGTCTTACACACACAGCTCTCTCCTGCCTCGAGCCCTGATTTTTGATGCTGTCTGAATGCAAGGCTCTTCCTGCCACTCTCCTATGAGCAGCTCATGATCATCCCTCATGCTTCAGGTCAGATGTCACCTTCCCTAAGGAAGTCTCTCCTCATCAGCATACCTAAAGTGATCCGCACCACGCCACTGGTTCTAAATCTCACCACTCTCTTTCCATCATAATACTTATCAAAATCTGACATTATCATTCTTATTTAACATCTGTCTTTCTCATGAATGTAAGGGCATTGTGACAACACAGAACTTCTCTCTCTTGTTTATAGCAATATCCCTGGTACCTAGCACAATAGGCACAGTGCCTGTTCCTTTGTAGGAGACTGAAAAATATTTTCTGACATAATCAATAAGTGAATGGTGAACAGGTGGATTTGCCAGTTCCACTCTAGATTTTTTTCAATGGCATATAGACCCAAAGATACATAAGCCCATTGATTGTACAGAATAGATTAAATCAGAGCATGAAATCACCGCCTTCAAAATACTATTTTAAAAAGCCAAATACTGTCTATGTTCTCCCACAGCACTTATAGCACCCAGTAACACAACAGCACTTAACACAAAGTGCTGGCCTGTCTACTACATTCATGCTATACTTATCTACTTATAGGACAACTCTAACTCCCTAAACTGTAAGATGAGTCAGGAAAGAGATCACAACTTCTTTTTTTTTTTTTTTTTTTTTGAGACAGAGTTTTGCTCTTGTTGCCCAGGCTGGAGTGCAGTAGCGCAACCTTGGCTCACTGCAACCTCCACCTCCCAGGTGTAAGCGATTCTCCTGCCTCAGCCTTCCGAGTAGTTGGGATTACAGGCACCCGCCACCACACTTGGCTAATTTTTTGTATTTTTAGTAGAGATGGGGTTTCACCGTGTTGGCCAGGCTGGTTTCAAACACCTGACCTCAGATCTGCCCGCTTCAGCCTCCCAAAGTGCTGGGATTACAAGCGTGAGCCACCATGCCCAGCCAAGATCACATCTTGTTCAACTTTTTATTCCCTAAGTTCCCTTGAACATAACAAATACATATGAAATATTCAGTTTGTTCTTACCTTCTCTAGGATTCAGACACACTGCCAGGTGAAGTCCTTCTCTAAATTGGCTTCACACTCACAATTCTGCCATAGAAAAGAGAAAAAATCAGGGCCATTCATTGTTGGATCCTCATGAACATAAGAAGCTCTTGGATTAGGGCTCCATTCATGTGACTGACTCATGGGACTATCCATGTATTCGTCCATTCTTCAGTCAACAAATGCTACAGAACACCTACCTAATGCAGAGTAGGGTCCCTCTTAGAGCTCACAGCCTAGTAGAGAAGAAAGACGATAAGCAAGTATAAACAAACTAACAAAAACCTATAATTGGAATTGCAAAGTGTTTTATGAAGGTATGAATAGAGCTAATGATAAAGAATAGAAGGTGCAGGGGTTAGGTGGCCAGGAAAGGCCTCACTGAGATGGTATTTAAAAGGAGACTTTAAATATGAGAAAGAGGCTGGGCATGGTGGTTCACGACTGTAAACCCAGCACTTTGGGAGGTTGAGGCGGGTGGATCACCTGAGGTCAGGAATTTGAGACCAGCCTGGCCAACATGATGAAACCCTGTGTCTGCTAAATGCAAAAAATTAGCTGAGTGTGGTGGTGTATGCCTATAATCCCAGCTACTTGGGAAGCTGAGGCAGGAGTGTGTGTATGTACATACCGGTGAGCCCCTTGTGCTTTGACATTGGATCTATAGTGGGTTTCCTCCTGAGGGGCTTTATTATTTTGAGAGAAGGTCATTTCTTCATGCTTATTTCTCTGCTTCTTGCTATTTGCTTGTTTGTCTACATGATCTCCAGTGTTACAAGTATAAGGCCATATTTTTAAACGCAGACATTTCAGGTACTATGACTCCTTCCTCCTACTGTGGTTCTCAGCCAGCAATCCCTATCCTTATCAACAAAGACAGTGTGAGGGTCACACTTCTGCACACACAGATATACACAGGAGGGCCTATGGATGAAGAAAGCCAAGAGTTTTGTAGTTTTGTTTTCCTTTTTTCAAGGGCAAAAGTAGAATAAAATCTTGCAGGTCATGCAGCAACTTAGTGGCTCAGATCGCTACAATAGCTCCTTCCATCTGCTTTAGGAGCTATTGAAAAGGCTTGATTCTTCAATGCCCATCCTTCTTCAGTACAGGAAACACCAATGCATAAAATCATATCCATTCCCTGTGCTCTAAATAATATCCTAGGTAGCCTGAGTTGATGCGTCAGCTAAGATGGCAAAGGGAGGACCATAAACTGCAAGATAGCATAGTTAAACGAGGTATATTTCTGTATATTGAAGATTAATCTTCAGAGTTTGTGAAACATATGTGTCACTAGTTAGTAAATTCAGAATACAAGCTGGTTTATCTATGTCCCTTATAGCCCTATTTATGCCAAAAAAAAAAATGCATCTACCACTATGACAGTACTCAACTTAGAAAATACAGATAATAATTATAATAGCTAATTTACATTGAACAATTATGTATTGTAATGCATTTAATTCTTCTAATACAACATTATAAAGAAGAAAATATTATCTCAATTTTACAGATGATAAAAATGGAGCTTCAATAGGTTAAGTAATTTGCCAAGGCCACTCTTTGAATAAGTGACAGACCTGGGATTCAAATCCAGGTCTGTCCAATCCCAGGTCCAAACTCTTAATCCTATATAATGCTGCTTTTTGCTTTCAAGATGCTCACAGTAGGAGAGACAATAATGAAATCTATTAATATTCACCATGGAAAGTGCTATGTGTAGTGATCTTGTGGATACTCAGAAAAGAGACTCCCTGAGTGGGAGAAGATTTGCAAAAACAAGTGAAGTTTGGGTTGAATCCTATATGTTGCCAGTCTAACACAGTGGTCAAAATATCCTGCCCTGAAGATATAGTTCAGGTTTTAATCTGGTAATCTGGCTTCTCCTTCTTTAACAATTTACATAATATTTCAGTGTTTCAGTTTTTCCATCTATCAAATGGTGTGTTATGTACTTTGACAGATCGACATGAGGATGTAATGAGTTAAGTCATGTCATGGGCTTAAAACAGTGCTTGGTATATAGTAAACATGCAATGAATGTCACTAATTCTTGTTTTTAGCAAGGAAAATTTAGGAGGTTATCAGGGTGGATTAGATGGTGGCACAAATGGCATTCTAAGCTGAAGGAACATTTTCAAAACTAGTAAGCAAGAGAGTGTGACAAAGACAAAGAGTTTTCAGACATTCTGCAGGTTGGAGTTTTTGGGTTTTCATGCATAGAGGAAGGAGGTAGCACCATATGACAGGAGAGGGAAGCAGCACCTTGACATTAAAATGATTTTGTATGTAACCTTTGAATTATAGAAGACTTCTTACTTGGTTCTTATCAATAAAATTGCAGAATTTGATGAAATGACAATATAGCCCCTTGAGGTTCTAATGATTACCAAAGTCTACAAATCCTATCATCTCCATTGTCAATTTCTTACAGAATTTATGCTTGGGTCTTTTAAATTTAACTGTTCACTTGGCATTCTTATTACAGAATCCCTAATCAGTTGATGTAAATGGTTGACTTACATTTAATGACATCATTTTTGGTAGGGAAAATATTCCTGTAAGTAGACAATCTTGAAATTCTGATGACTTGTGTATTTTTGTCAAATATCTGGTAATTAAATATGCTTTCATTTAAACAAGTCTTTGATAAAACACAAGTGTTCTTCAGAAATAATATTAAAGAGGAACACTAGGGACACAAATATTAACATTAGTTAATGCCAAACAGTAATGTTTATCTAACAAATATGTACAGTGCGCTTGACATTTCTCCTGGTATCAATTTGTTTTATTTAGGATTTTTTTTTCACTTATGGCAGTACAAGTACATTTAAATAGTAAGTTTGCCTTTTACCTAAAATGTTCACAGTCATCATAAAATTATATACATCTTGTTTTAATAGCTTGTTGACACATTTTTTAGAGATGAATCCAGCACCTATATCCATCCAAAGCCCACTATTAGGGAAATCATTTGTTTCCAACCAGTCCAATCACTGCAGAAATAGGAATTGCCATTGTACTGTATCTACTGTGCAATGTTATTTATAAAGTGCTGCAGTGGAGCACAGCAATGCCATTCATCAGTATCCAATCAACAACAAAGCTGACAGGGAAGTGGGGTGCACAAGAATGCATCGGCACAGACCATTTAAACCAGGAGATTCTGCAGCTTGAACTTGGCAATAGTTATTGAAACTAATTTATTTGTTATTTGTGGGAAGGGGTTGCTACTTTGAAACACACTCGAAAAGTTTCCAATTTCAGGACACTGAAGGGTCCAAAATGCAACTAGCATTCTTGTGTGATTTCCTCCCAGCACTCCCTTCCCCCATCCACACACCTCATGTCATTTCATTCTCTGCCATGGTTACTTTTTTTTTTTTTTTTTTTGCTCATTTCCTATTTCTGTTTTTAAAATTGAATCGTCTCCAAATTCTTTTCCATTTTTAAACACCACCTGCTCTTCTTTCTAAAGTACCTCCAACACAGGTTCACATTTCTTGAGAGTCCCATTAGATTGGGAAGTGATACATAAATGCTGTTTGTTGCTTAGCATTAAAGGCTAGAGTATGGATCAATTCTTTATTCACATATATTAGTATTATGTAGATGAGTTAAAATGCCATGATCATCTATAAATACAATGAAATTCAAATTCAAAGCACAATAGGATTTTTCATACACCTTGACAAACTGATTCTTAGCTCTTTGTGGAAGAACAAAGCTCTAAGACTAGCCAAACATTTTTCAAAGAAGTACAAGCAGTAAAGAGGTCTTGCTTCACTAGAAATGAAGATTTGTGTGGAAAACCATGTTAATTAATACAATGTGGCTATAGAACACAAAAACACAAATTGATCACTGGAACTAAATAACAATCTCAGAAATAGAAGTATGCATAGAGGTAAACTTGTTAAATAATAAAAGAGGCATTGAAAATATGTTATTAACAAACTACTCAAAAATGGCATTGGGATGTTAGCTTCTCATACTAAACAATAATAATAATAATACAACTCAACAGTATACACATACATAAATTCTAAAAGGATTAAAGCTTACATATAAGAAGACAAAAATGGGCCAGTGCAGTGACCCACGCCTGTAATCCCAGCACTTTGGGAGGCCGAGGCAGGCGGATCACGAGGTCAGGAGATCGAACCATCCTGGCTAACACAGTGAAACCCTGTCTATACTAAAAATACAAAAAAAATCAGCCATGCATGGTGGCAGGTGCCTGTAGTCCCAGCTACTCAGGAGGCTGAGGCAGGAGAATAGCGTGAATCCAGGAGGCGGAGATTGCAGTGAGCCGAGATTGCGCCCCTGCACTCCAGCCTGGGCATCAGAGTGAGACTCCATCTCAAACAAAAAGATAAAAATATAAAATGTCTGTGGCCTTCGGATGTCAAACACTTATAAGTTATTAAGGAATGGATGATGTAATTGGCCCAGATCAAAATTAAAGCCTCTGCACTAAAGACACTATAAACAATGTTTAAGTACAAGCCGTATCCTGAGAGAAGACATTTGAAACACAGATGACCAGGAATTAGAATTTTAAAAACTTGTTTTAACTCCTCTAAGTGATACAAATACGACCAAATAGTAAAATGTGCAAAAAATTTGAGCAAATATTAGAAGAGGAAACTTAAATTTTTAATTAACACAATCCCATGAAAATAAATTCACATCCATTAGTATTATTAAAATACTATTTCATAACAATCCAACTGGCAAAAAAAAAAAAAAACAAAAAAAATGTCTGTAACAGCAAGTGTTGATGAGGATGTAGGTAATCCCCATACCTAAGTTCTCATACCCCTGCTGGTAGGGGTTTAAAGTATCAGGACCAACTACAAAAGCATTTTGGCAGGACCTGTAATACAGAAAATTTACAAAATCTACAATCCAGCAATTCAATTCCTAGGTAGATAGTCTAACAACAGAAACAAAAACAACATAAACAACACAAACAAAAACTCTCATAAGAAGATACAACTTAGAATATTTTTGTAGAATTATTTGTAATAATGCAAACCTCATAAAAACACAAATAAAAACATACAGGAAGTAAATAAACTTTGATATAACCTTAAAAAACAGCAAAAGTGAAATATACACACACACACATAGCTAGATAGAATTATATAACAATAGATGATAGAAAGATAAGATAGCTAGCTAGCTAGATAGATAGATGATAGACAGATAGATAGATACCAACACGGATAAACTTCAAAAATACATTTATTTTGTTGTTTTTAAAGCAAGTTATAGAACAATATGTATAGGATAATAACTACATTTAATACACAGAAAATAACACATATCATTTATGGGTAGTTACATATGTGATAGAAATACAAAAATAGACATAAAATTTGTGAATGGTATTACCTTTGGAAAGGAAAGAAGGGAGAAGGCTATAAAGTT
The DNA here is from genome assembly GCF_024542745.1 of Macaca thibetana thibetana. NCBI lineage: Eukaryota > Metazoa > Chordata > Mammalia > Primates > Cercopithecidae > Macaca > Macaca thibetana. Next base: position 78,451,085 of record NC_065589.1, on the reverse strand, counting down.
TTGCTTCTTTAAAAAACAGCATGAATTAAATATGACAAAATATTACTTATTAATTTTGGAGAGTGTGTAAAATGTCTGCTGTGGAAAATAAAACTGAGGGGAGGAAATATGTAATATTTCTGCTTGTTACGTACTCAAGAAGTTAATGTCTTATCTCATTTCTCACATGTTTTACCTTCCTGAACTAGAGCTATGGTTATTTTTCATATTAACACTTGAATAAATTTAACTTTAAAAATTATCTACCCTTTAAGAAGCAACTGATTTCTGAGCTTAGATGCACACGAGCTAACGGAGAAAGGTTTAGGTGTTCAGGAAGCACTAGCCTTTTATTGGAACCACAGACAGAAATAAGGATGGGCTTTCACTCTGAATTACGTTCCCCTATCAGTCAGCTGTAGCGCTACAATATTCCGCCAACAGTTACTTCCTTGGGTAACAACATTGTCACTTCACCCTTGTCTTTGGCTTCTCATCGCCTCTTTTCTACCACCGAGGGGTATCTGTATCTATGAATATTTTCGTATAAGTGAGATTTTTAAACACCTTTCTAATCTAGTGAAACAGCTAAGATGAAAACAGTTTTGATAGGAACAGTGAGAGTGGAAAATATCTTGTGTAAAGGCGTTTACTAATTTGGTTGGACTAGGTTTTGGTTGGCAGAAAAGAGCCCTAAAACAACTCCAAAAATCCAATTTGTTTAACATAAAAATGTTTCTTTCTCAGTCATATAGTATGTACAAAGTGGACTGGTGGAGGGCTCTTTTACACCCAGGAACCCAGGTGATATAGGCTTACTGTCCTATACTATCAGCTATACTATCTGGAAGATGTCATCTTCTCAGTAGCTTTGTCTGGTCCAGAGCAACTGGAAAAAAGCACACAAGCTTTTCACCTCCATACTTTGTCTTTTGGCCAGAAAAAGTTCCAGGGCCCTTTCACCCCGGGAATCTGTCTTCCATATTCCTGACATTAGAGAAAATTGAATGTTAGTGACCACTAGTAATATCTACTAAGGTGTAGAACTAGGGTGCAGCCAGGTGTCCTAGAGAGGAAACCTGGAGAAGACAGCAAGTTTAAGGCTAAAAAAAGATTGACAAGGTACAGAAGGAGCAGACTATCAAAGCTCTGCCTTAAAGTGTCAATAGATTCAAATATTTGATTGACATACAGAAATTAGGGGAAAAATAACTTTAATGCTTTTAGTGTAGAGATTGCAGTATGTACAAGATGTCCTGAATAAGAAATACAGAACTTGCATATTTCAGGTCTGCACTTTTTTCAACAACTCAAACCAGATATCTTTTATTTTGCTGGTGACTGTAATTGTCAATTCGGTGCTAGGTCTTTTGTAATTTGAAATGTTTATGAGAAAACACAAAAATCAAAGAAGGAATATTTATTCTCATTCTTTCACCTCTTTTTATTGGATCCAGTATAAGAAAATAAAAATTTGTTCATGTCCCGTAAACATTTTATACAGACTTATTAAAAAGCCTATTGAGAGGATTATATTGTTTATCTTCAGTGATGCCAGGGTTTGTGCAATTATGCCTAAAATTAACCTTATTAGGATGATTCTCTTTACCAAATTCATTTATTATACTATAACATCCATAATATATTTGATTCTCTTCTCGCTTAGCTAAATTGTAATTATCTATACTGGCAGTTGTCTATGTGAAGTTGCATACTAGGTGTTCTTTTTTTTTTTTTTTTTTTTTTAGAAAAAGGGATTTAATATTTTATTTATTCTTTTTTCCAAGAATTCCACAAACTTATAAATACTGCCTAACTTTCATAAATATTTTTTTCTTTTGCATATTTTTTTTTAATTTATTTATTATTATTATACTTTAAGTTCTAGGGTACATATGAATAACGTGCAGGTTTGTTACATATGTATACTTGTGCCATGTTGGTGTGCTGCACCCATCAACTCATCAGCACCCATCAACTCGTCATTTACATCAGGTATAACTCCCAATGCAATCCCTCCCCCCTCCCCCCTCCCCATGATAGGCCCCGGTGTGTGATGTTCCCCTTCCCGAGTCCAAGTGATCTCATTGTTCAGTTCCCACCTATGAGTGAGAACATGCGGTGTTTGGTTTTCTGTTCTTGTGATAATTTGCTAAGAATGATGGTTTCCAGCTGCATCCATGTCCCTACAAAGGACACAAACTCATCCTTTTTTATGGCTGCATAGTATTCCATGGTGTATATGTGCCACATTTTCTTAATCCAATCTGTTACTGATGGACATTTGGGTTGATTCCAAGTCTTTGCTATTGTGAATAGTGCCGCAATAAACATACGTGTGCATGTGTCTTTATAGCAGCATAATTTATAATCCTTTGGGTATATACCCAGTAATGGGATGGCTGGGTCATATGGTACATCTAGTTCTAGATCCTTGAGGAATCGCCATACTGTTTTCCATAATGGTTGAACTAGTTTACAATCCCACCAACAGTGTAAAAGTGTTCCTATTTCTCCACATCCTCTCCAGCACCTGTTGTTTCCTGACTTTTTAATGATTGCCATTCTAACTGGTGTGAGATGGTATCTCATTGTGGTTTTGATTTGCATTTCTCTGATGGCCAGTGATGATGAGCATTTTTTCATGTGTCTGTTGGCTGTATGAATGTCTTCTTTTGAGAAATGTCTGCTCATATCCTTTGCCCACTTTTTGATGGGGTTGTTTGTTTTTTTCTTGTAAATTTGTTTGAGTTCTTTGTAGGTTCTGGATATTAGCCCTTTGTCAGATGAGTAGATTGCAAAAATTTTCTCGCATTCTGTAGGTTGCCTGTTCACTCTGATGGTAGTTTCTTTTGCTGTGCAGAAGCTCTTTAGTTTAATGAGATCCCATTTGTCAATTTTGGCTTTTGCTGCCGTTGCTTTTGGTGTTTTAGACATGAAGTCTTTGCCCATGCCTATGTCCTGAATGGTACTACCTAGGTTTTCCTCTAGGATTTTTATGGTATTAGGTCTAACATTTAAGTCTCTAATCCATCTTGAATTAATTTTCGTATAAGGAGTAAGGAAAGGATCCAGTTTCAGCTTTCTACTTATGGCTAGCCAATTTTCCCAGCACCATTTATTAAATAGGGAATCCTTTCCCCATTTCTTGTTTCTCTCAGGTTTGTCAAAGATCAGATGGCTGTAGATGTGTGGTATTATTTCTGAGGACTCTGTTCTGTTCCATTGGTCTATATCTCTGTTTTGGTACCAGTACCATGCTGTTTTGGTTACTGTAGCCTTGTAGTATAGTTTGAAGTCAGGTAGCGTGATGCCTCCAGCTTTGTTCTTTTGACTTAGGATTGTCTTGGAGATGCGGGCTCTTTTTTGGTTCCATATGAACTTTAAAAGTAGTTTTTTCCAATTCTGTGAAGAAACTCATTGGTAGCTTGATGGGGATGGCATTGAATCTATAAATAACCTTGGGCAGTATGGCCATTTTCACGATATTGATTCTTCCTATCCATGAGCATGGTATGTTCTTCCATTTGTTTGTGTCCTCTTTGATTTCACTGAGCAGTGGTTTGTAGTTCTCCTTGAAGAGGTCCTTTACATCCCTTGTAAGTTGGATTCCTAGGTATTTTATTCTCTTTGAAGCAATTGTGAATGGAAGTTCATTCATGATTTGGCTCTCGGTTTGTCTGTTACTGGTGTATAAGAATGCTTGTGATTTTTGCACATTAATTTTGCATCCTGAGACTTTGCTGAAGTTGCTTATCAGCTTAAGGAGATTTTGGGCTGAGACAATGGGGTTTTCTAAATATACAATCATGTCATCTGCAAACAGGGACAATTTGACTTCTTTTCCTAACTGAATACCCTTGATTTCTTTCTCTTGCCTAATTGCCCTAGCCAGAGCTTCCAACACTATGTTGAATAGGAGTGGTGAGAGAGGGCATCCCTGTCTTGTGCCAGTTTTCAAAGGGAATTTTTCCAGTTTTTGCCCATTCAGTATGATATTGGCTGTGGGTTTGTCATAAATAGCTCTTATTATTTTGAGGTACGTTCCATCAATACCGAATTTATTGAGCGTTTTTAGCATGAAGGGCTGTTGAATTTTGTCAAAAGCCTTTTCTGCATCTATGGAGATAATCATGTGGTTCTTGTCTTTGGTTCTGTTTATATGCTGGATTATGTTTATTGATTTGCGAATGTTGAACCAGCCTTGCATCCCAGGGATGAAGCCCACTTGATCATGGTGGATAAGCTTTTTGATGTGCTGCTGAATCCGGTTTGCCAGTATTTTATTGAGAATTTTTGCATTGATGTTCATCAGGGATATTGGTCTAAAATTCTCTTTTTTTGTTGTGTCTCTGCCAGGCTTTGGTATCAGGATGATGTTGGCCTCATAAAATGAGTTAGGGAGGATTCCCTCTTTTTCTATTGATTGGAATAGTTTTGGAAGGAATGGTACCAACTCCTCCTTGTACCTCTGGTAGAATTCAGCTGTGAATCCATCTGGTCCTGGACTTTTTTTGGTTGGTAGGCTATTGATTATTGCCTCAATTTCAGAGCCTGCTATTGGTCTATTCAGGGATTCAACTTCTTCCTGGTTTAGTCTTGGAAGAGTGTAAGTGTCCAGGAAATTATCCATTTCTTCTAGATTTTCCAGTTTATTTGCGTAGAGGTGTTTATAGTATTCTCTGATGGTAGTTTGTATTTCTGTGGGGTCAGTGGTGATATCCCCTTTATCATTTTTAATTGCGTCGATTTGATTCTTCTCTCTTTTCTTCTTTATTAGTCTTGCTAGCGGTCTGTCAATTTTGTTGATCTTTTCAAAAAACCAACTCCTGGATTCATTGATTTTTTGGAGAGTTTTTTGTGTCTCTATCTCCTTCAGTTCTGCTCTGATCTTAGTTATTTCTTGCCTTCTGCTAGCTTTCGAATGTGTTTGCTCTTGCTTCTCTAGTTCTTTTAATTGCGATGTTAGAGTGTCAATTTTAGATCTTTCCTGCTTTCTCTTGTGGGCATTTAGTGCTATAAATTTCCCGCTACACACTGCTTTAAATGTGTCCCAGAGATTCTGGTATGTTGTATCTTTGTTCTCATTGGTTTCAAAGAACATCTTTATTTCTGCCTTCATTTCGTTATGTACCCAGTAGTCATTCAGGAGCAGGTTGTTCAGTTTCCATGTAGTTGAGCGGTTTTGATTGAGTTTCTTAGTTCTGAGTTCTAGTTTGATTGCACTGTGGTCTGAGAGACAGGTTGTCATAATTTCTGTTCTTGTACATTTGCTGAGGAGTGCTTTACTTCCAATTACGCGGTCAATTTTGGAGTAAGTACGATGTGGTGCTGAGAAGAATGTATATTCTGTTGATTTGGGGTGGAGAGTTCTATAGATGTCTATTAGGTCTGCTTGCTGCAGAGATGAGTTCAATTCCTGGATATCCTTGTTAACTTTCTGTCTTGTTGATCTGTCTAATGTTGACAGTGGAGTGTTGAAGTCTCCCATTATTATTGTATGGGAGTCTAAGTCTCTTTGTAAGTCTCTAAGGACTTGCTTTATGAATCTGGGTGCTCCTGTATTGGGTGCATATATATTTAGGATAGTTAGCTCTTCCTGTTGAATTGATCCCTTTACCATTATGTAATGGCCTTCTTTGTCTCTTTTGATCTTTGATGGTTTAAAGTCTGTTTTATGAGAGACTAGTATTGAAACCCCTGCTTTTTTTTGTTCTCCATTTGCTTGGTAAATCTTCCTCCATCCCTTTATTTTGAGCCTATGTATGTCTCTGCGTGTGAGATGGGTCTCCTGAATACAGCAGACTGATGGGTCTTGACTCTTTATCCAGTTTGCCAGTCTATGTCTTTTAATTGGACCATTTAGTCCATTTACATTTAAGGTTAATATTGTTATGTGTGAACTTGATCCTGCCATTATGATATTAACTGGTTATTTTGCTCGTTAGTTGATGCAGTTTCTTCCTAGCCTCGATGGTCTTTACATGTTGGCATGTTTTTGCAATGGCTGGTACTGGTTGTTCCTTTCCATGTTTAGTGCTTCCTTCAGGGTCTCTTGTAAGGCAGGCCTAGTGGTGACAAAATCTCTAAACATTTGCTTATCTGTAAAGGATTTTATTTCTCCTTCACTTATGAAACTTAGTTTGGCTGGATATGAAATTCTGGGTTGAAAATTCTTTTCTTTAAGAATGTTGAATATTGGCCCCCACTCTCTTCTGGCTTGTAGAGTTTCTGCCGAGAGATCTGCTGTTAGTCTGATGGGCTTCCCTTTGTGGGTAACCCGACCTTTCTCTCTGGCTGCCCTTAAGATTTTTTCCTTCATTTCAACTTTGGTGAATCTGGCAATTATGTGTCTTGGAGTTGCTCTTCTCGAGGAGTATCTTTGTGGCATTCTCTGTATTTCCTGGATTTGAATGTTGGCCTGCCCTACTAGGTTGGGGAAGTTCTCCTGGATGATATCCTGAAGAGTGTTTTCCAACTTGGTTCCATCTTCCCCCTCACTTTCAGGCACCCCAATCAGACGTAGATTTGGTCTTTTTCCATAATCCCATACTTCTTGCAGGCTTTGTTCATTTCTTTTTCTTCTTTTTTCTTTTGGTTTCTCTTCTCGCTTCATTTTATTCATTTGATCCTCAATCGCTGATACTCTTTCTTCCGGTTGATCGAGTTGGTTACTGAAGCTTGTGCATTTGTCACATATTTCTTGTGTCATGGTTTTCATCTCTTTCATTTCGTTTATGACCTTCTCTGCATTAATTACTCTAGCCATCAATTCTTCCACTTTTTTTTCAAGATTTTTAGTCTCTTTGCGCTGGGTACGTAATTCCTCCTTTAGCTCTGAGAAATTTGATGGACTGAAGCCTTCTTCTCTCATCTCGTCAAAGTCATTCTCCGTCCAGCTTTGATCCGTTGCTGGCGATGAGCTGCGCTCCTTTGCCGGGGGAGATGCGCTCTTATTTTTGGAATTTCCAGCTTTTCTGCCCTGCTTTTTCCCCATCTTTGTGGTTTTATCTGCCTCTGGTCTTTGATGATGGTGATGTACTGATGGGGTTTTGGTGTAGGTGTCCTTCCTGTTTGATAGTTTTCCTTCTAACAGTCAGGACCCTCAGCTGTAGGTCTGTTGGAGATTGCTTGAGGTCCACTCCAGACCCTGTTTGCCTGGGTATCAGAAGCAGAGGCTGCAGAAGATAGAATATTTCTGAACAGCGAGTGTACCTGTCTGATTCTTGCTTTGGAAGCTTCCTCTCAGGGGTGTACTCCACCCTGTGAGGTGTGGGGTGTCAGACTGCCCCTAGTGGGGGATGTCTCCCAGTTAGGCTACTCAGGGGTCAGGGACCCACTTGAGCAGGGAGTCTGTCCCTTCTCAGATCTCAACCTCCGTGTTGGGAGATCCACTGCTCTCTTCAAAGCTGTCAGACAGAGTCGTGTGCGTCTGCAGAGGTTTCTGCTGTTTTTGTTATTTTTACTGTGCCCTGTCCCCAGAGGTGGAGTCTACAGAGACAGGCAGGTTTCCTTGAGCTGCTGTGAGCTCCACCCAGTTCGAGCTTCCCAGCAGCTTTGTTTACCTACTTAAGCCTCATCAATGGCGGGCGCCCCTCCCCCAGCCTCGCTGCTGCCTTGCCGCGATATTGAAGACTGCTGTGCTAGCAATGAGGGAGGCTCCGTGGGCATGGGACCCTCCCGGCCAGGTGTGGGATATGATCTCCTGGTGTGCCTGTTTGCTTAAAGCGCAGTATTAGGGTGGGAGTTACCCGATTTTCCAGGTGTTGTGTGTCTCAGTTCCCCTGGCTAGGAAAAGGGATTCCCTTCCCCCTTGCGCTTCCCAGGTGAGGTGATGCCTCGCCCTGCTTCAGCTCTCACTGGTCGGGCTGCAGCAGCTGACCAGCACCAATTGTCCGGCACTCCCCAGTGAGATGAACCCAGTACCTCAGTTGAAAATGCAGAAATCACCGGTCTTCTGTGTCGCTCGCACTGGGAGTTGGAGACTGGAGCTGTTCCTATTCGGCCATCTTGCTCCGCCCCCTAGGTGTTCTTAAATCCAATGCAATTTAATGCCAAAATGTATCCATGTTCTGTAACAAGAAATTCTAAATAAATCTAACAGAGCTTGTCTGCTTCCTTTATCTTTTGTGAAAACTACTGGTAGTTGCAAACATAATGTAATCTATCCTCAAGCATAACATTTAATTATAGGCTCATAATTTTATTAACTTCAATGTAGAAACTGTAATGAGTTTGTGTTCAGTTTTGCATTCAGAATCAAGATCTAGGGATTAAATAATCTTCTTATATTCTTATTTGTAACTAAAATCCAAGAGCACTATATCAATTTGATAAGATGTAAAACCTCAAGAAAAGTGCTGTGGTCAGCTGGATCTACAGTTTTAATTTTGATGGTAGAGATAATTTGATAAACAATTTTAGGAATGTTTTTTCTTACAGTTAATTTAGACATACTGCTCTTATTTCTCCACTGCTTTCCGCTTTTTTGATAAAGAAAGAAAACATAGTCAGGAAGCATTTTTTCCCCTAGAACAAGAGCAGCAGGGTCTTTTAAAGGATCTTCATTATTTTATGTGGTAAATGTTCACAGCTCTCAAATTTATTGGTATAGCTGTCAACATGTATATTCAGTTTGATAATAATGTTCCCTCTTAACGAGGCCTCTTGGAATTATTTATTATTAAATTTCATTACTTTCTGCAAATGTTCATGCTGATTAAGCCCACCCTTTCAGGCGCCACCACACTTAGACCAATCACAGTGTGACGAGATGGTGAAATTTAAGCTAACTTGCTTTCCACAGGACCTGTCTTGTCAAATCTTTAAATATAATTTAATGAAATGTCTGTTGATGTAACAATGGTAAGTGGAAAAACTCATTTATAAAATCAACCAACCATACCTGAAGTACATTTGCACTCCTTGACATGACAAGAATTATTTAAACATTTTGGACTGCCTTTGTGTGAAAAGAATTGCCACGTATGGTATTTGCCAAATATTCTGAACATTGTACTCTGCAATGAACATGGCACATCTTTCCTGGAAAACATTACTCCCAAAACTCAGATCTTTAATAAAACACCTTGAAAAGCATCAAGTGGAATAGAAATATAATCATTATTATCTTTATAGATACGGACAGAATAGATCTTGTCCAAATTCTTGGTGATTTTAAAGATGATAGTGGTGTAATAAAAATATATTATCAGTATTGCCATATGAAGGAATCAAGAGAGTAATTCTATACATAAAATAGAGAAGACCTGTGAATGGAATATACATACACAAATATATTTATGTGTGTATGCATATACATATACATATATAAACACACAAAGAGACACGTACACACATGTACATATAATTTTCAACATGGAATATGAAAATCTTAAGATTTTCTGAACTTAGTAGGAAAAAGAAGTGTAGAGATACGAAAAAGGGTATAGGATCACTAAATTAAAATCCTCATGAGCAAGTTATGGGATAAGAGCATCTCATTTTCAAAATAAAGGCATCTAAAAGCAGGTTAGATTTGCCCATTTGAGATGCTTCCATTATTTTTATGAGTTCATCACTGCACTAACCGTGTTTTTATACTTATCTGTCAATGGGTTTGTTCTCACTTTCTGTGAGATCTTTGAGGACAAGGACCTTATTTGTTATACGTTTCATTTCCTTAGTACCTACAACAGTCTCTAAGACATAATAGACAATCAGTAAATGTTAGATCGATAAATTGGAGGCAGAAAAAACAATCATGGCCAAAAACAACTTTGGAAATTTCCTTACATATAAACTGGTTTGAAATTATTTACATATTCCTAAAAAAATAAAGAAAATAAAAGAAAAAGAAAGTACTGGCAAAGATGGAGAGAAAAAACAGGCAAAATTATTTCTAAAATACTATAGGAAGATTATTTTATCTTCTGTCTTTCTGATATGGTTTGGTTTGAAATGTATCTATTATTCAAATCAGCATATATTTTAGCATCTAGAGGATAGAAAGTAACATATAAAATACATTCCCTGCTCAAGAAGACCTTATAGTCTGTTTCAAACACATGCTAATTCGAAAGAGACCACTTCAACCTATCCTCAGAAATGTAAAATTTTGAGAGAACTATTTGCCATGTGAATCTTTTTTTTTCTTCTCTTGGAAGGTTTTATGGAAAGCATATATTTTAAGTTATGCTTTGAAGTATAGCAAGATTTGAATAAGTGAAGGAGGCCTTGGATGAGAAAAGATGTCTACTTTTAGGGGGAGTAGATGTGAAACGGGACCATGAGAGCCTCCAGAAACAAATGTAGTCATCAGCAGTAACAGAACCCAGAGAGGTGTTAGCGACAACAGACTCATGTTTAGAGAAATTTAAAAGGTAGGATGCTGAAAGATTATAATAAAATGATGATAAGGAGATGATAATTAACAAATTGATTTAAAAGTTGCTTATACAGTAGCAGTCATTTATCCTTTAACCAAAATTTATTGAATGATTATTCTGTTCCCAAAGAGAAAGAGAAAAAGAAAAGGATTTTAAAAATAGTATTTATTGATCTTGTGTTTTGCATGTATTCTGTCAATCTTTATGACAATTGCTTTTGTTAAAGGAAACTGAAGAGCAGAGAAGTTATTTATCCCAAAGTTACAGACTTGGTAAGTGGGCTTGAACCCCCAGGCTTTCCATGCCTAAAATTATGGTCTTTTCATTCCCCCTCCCTCAGGCATACTGTTCCCCATGGGTTCCTTCCAACTGAGATGTCTGCAACAGGATTCCTATGCAAATAACTTTTGGTCTAGATTTTATAAACTATCTAACTAGATAGATGATAGATAAATAATAGATAGATAGATTATAGGTTATATACATGAAAGATAGATGATAGATGATAGATAGATAGATAGATAGATAGATAGATAGATAGATAGATAGATAATAGCTAGATACATATTATTGGAAATCACCATTAAACACTTGAAAACAGCACATATGAGCAATCGCAAAATAAAGCTGCTTTATCGAAATCTTAGAAATAAACCAACCCTGAAATATGAAGGAATAGAAAACCAGTTATCCCATCAACATATTTATTCTACAAAGCCAGAAACATCATTTCTTAAGCATTTAACCTACTTTAAATCATTTTAAAGTTGCTATTTTATCTATTCACAATGTTTACCCACAGATATAATTGGTTCATGCTGAGTTTAGGATGATATTCAAGCACATAGTTAATGATAACCCAGCAAAACCTGTAGTTATGGAAGCAATCTTTGGAACAATGTCTTCAACAGGAGTGGAATTGATAATCCACTTCAAACCGTGGGTATCCAGGGACTAACATGAGAAGGGTTGGTCAATCCTAGAATTAAGTCCAGACTCCTGTAATGGCCTTGAGGCTATTATTTATATTCACCATGGCTTTTTATCTCTAAGTTAAGATTGAAAATGTCTTCTTCAGTTTTTTGTCTTCCATGATAATGCTTCAAAATTTAACTTAGAAACATTAACATTCTACATAGCTCTGACTCCTCAGTCTCCAAAGTGTGAGTAACTAGATTCAGTCCCAGGGGTCAGCACAGACAGAGCCCACTTCAAAGAGTCCCGGAAGAGGCTTCACAGATACCTCCTGTTCAGGAGCGTTGGACTTTGACATCAATGGCACTCATGTTGAGGCACGTACTGCCAGCTGTTGGTCAATGTACTACCTATGGAGTATATTCAGTGCAATACCTGGGCCTTAGAAAGTGTGGCAACAGCATTATCTATTGAAAAGAGCCCTTTTGAAAAATATCTTAGGCATTTGAGTTAGACATCCCATGATTTCAAAGCAAGCTTCAGCACTTTACTTTTCTGTTCTCTGTGACATCAGAATAACACAACTTTCCTTATGGGAATTTTTTCTATGATTTAATGAGGTAAATTGTGCAAAGAGCCTAGGGTGGTGCCTGACATTTAGCAGAGTTCCCAAAATAATAGTTATTTCTGTTATTGGTATTGTTTTGTTTGCCTTTTAACACAAGTGGGGAGGGTGGGGGAAGAAGAAGCAGCATAAAAGGTTTAAACGTCTTTTCCGCTGTTACACAATGGAAAGACCTGGAGAGACTCCAGACTCGTGCTCATAACGGAGAAGAATCCACGATTTGGAGAAAAATGCATTTTAAAACTTAGAATTTGGGGGTCAGAGCTGCTTAGGGCAATTTTATAATTAACTGAAAGTAGCTTTATTGTAAGCCAAGGGATCTCAACAGCAGTCCCTATTTGATCTGGACATCTATGTTTCACTGCTTATACTTCACAACAAATCTTCAAATGGCAAAATTCACTGAAGTAATTACAATTTTTAATTGGAGGGAAAAGTATACAATTCACAAAATGTATTTAATTAGCCCTCAGACCACTCACTGATCCAATATATAATTTCCAAAACAGTTGTGCAAGTCTCTAACATGAAATTTGCTGAAAAGGGAACCACATTTTTAAAACAAAGCAGCTATTACTATCTTTTAGGGTAAATGTTTCTTAATTGAATGACAATCTTACTTTTTAGCATTTAACCCTATTCCCTTTAAATATCTCACTTCTTTCTTAAATGCTTTCAAACTTGTTTTTTATTAATTATACAAATCATTTGTATTAAAAGGCAATATAATAGTTTCAAGAAGTAGCTTCACAGACTATCTGCATATTTAATCAACTGCCTCTACATTTTTAATCATTGAGTCCAGGTTCTTGTCTTGAAGCTTAACTTGATAACAAACCTACCCACTGGTAGAACTAATTGGTACAGAATCAGTTAATAATTTATAAGGAAAAGAAAAAAAACATTGTATGTTAAGAAGCTATAAGACCACCAGCTGGATATTCCTGAGAAGTAACAGCAAAAACAACACTTGCTTCTACAAATCCATGGCGCTCTGGTGACATCCACTGGCTGTTCCTTAGCATTATTCTGATTCTTTGGATTTTTAGTTAAAGACTTGTGAAAAAAAATCAGTAGGTTTTACATATTTGTGCCTTTCCTTAATGTTAACTTTAGTTGGATTAACCTATATGCCTATTACACTTAGTCCATCGTGTGTCTAACATTTTAAACCTTGAAATTCAATAGTACATGAGAATCACTTCGTGTATCCAGAGTTAAAGTGACTTCAATGAATCTTGCTACGATTGTGGGTTTGAAAGAACACAAACCAAAACATAGTGAGAAGAGAAAGCATCGTCATTGGTTACATGATGAGTGGAAATTAATACTGTCATTTTACACTAACAGGAATTTGGCAAATTGCCTTGCTACTATAACTGTGAAAACAGTGAAGCATTGGGAAAGGACTAGTACTGGGCAGTAATAGTCAGGTGGACTAAGATCCACCTGTTTTTCTCAAAGCTTAATAAGTATTATAACCATCTGGAATGTCTATTACAAATGCAGAATTCTGGGTCCCTTTACAGACCTACACCAGAATCTTTGAGAGAAGTTTTTAAGGCATTTGGCAACAAGGGGAAGAGCTTCAACTTTATCAGAGGGACAAACGATTCAGAAATAATGCCTTTTGTATGAAATTTTATATTCTTAAAACTTCATCATCAAATCAATTAAAACTTATTTACAAAAGGAAAAATCATTTCTCCAAATCTTCCAGACAGTGCATTTAAGATAGAGATAATTTATGATTCCTTATAAATACAAATCAGATGCCCAGAAAAAGTGACATCAAATAGATAGAGAATAACTAGTATTAAATGCTCATAGACAATATATAATTTATTCTCATTATACATATTGATGCATTAGCAGTACTGTGTTATTTGCAGGTGGTGAAATTACAGATGTTTTGGTTTTTTGTGGTTTTTTTTTTTCTTTACTAGTGTTGCCTAATTTTTCTACAATGAAAATGTGTTACTTACATGATTATTTTAAAGTTTAAATAAACATATCCTCTAAGTTCTGAGGAAATTGTGCTTGTGCAGAGAGCACTCAAGGGTGCATTCAGCATTCTTGCTAATATTTAACCAGTCATCATCATCATCATCATTATCATATCGTAATGATCATCTCTCTAAATCCCACAACTAAGCTTTCGATCAACCAGAAGTTCCATGGATAATTTGAGATACTGCACAAAGTTTGGGTATTTGCTTGGAACTACAATGTAATAGCCTTAAGTTAATAATTGCGACATGGAGTGAAAGACAATTTTGAAAAGCACCAAGAAGATAAGAGACACAAGGGCAAGAAAACACAAAGGCTAAGCTATTTTCTATGAGAAACCAAGAAAAGCCTATTACAAGGACGGGTTATAAAATGGTAAGAGTAGGAGAGACAGTATCCAGCACTTAGGGAAAAAATTATTTTTTTTTTTTTCTGGAGGGGCTGAAAATTAACCAGGTAGATAGCAATTTTAGGTAAGTTATTTTCTTTTACTGTAGTAAAATGTTACTCTATTTCACTTAACAGCAACACGAAAGTAATGTTCTTTCAGGAAATATACTCAAACAACCTTCAGACTCCCAGGGCCCTGTGTAGGATTCATGTATGTCTAGAATAATGCCACTGGAAGAAGACTGGGGAGTTTGAAGCTGAAGCCACTTTGTGATCTTTACCAGTCCTTCAGGATGAAAAGCTGGGAGCCAGCCTAGCCTCAGAAGATAAAAACAGGTCCGTTTTATTGAAAATTCTCTAGTTCCTTTGAGTTACAAAGACCACAGCCTAGGGAGAGAGCCTAAATTTAGACTTCTCTTGTTTCCTTAAGGAATAGGCAGGAATCTGCCAAGGTGTGTGTTCATTGTCCATTGAGAACTGATGGGAAATAACGAAGCCACATGTTTTGACAGAGGAGTAACATGCTCAGATGGAAATACTAGATTAGATGGAAAAGATAACAATTCAAATGTGTATTGTATTAGTAAAGAATGCCAGCTCACATTAAGAAATGGCAAACATAGTCAAATTTTCGGAAGCGGAGAGTGTACGATGACTAAATAATATTCCCTTGCCTTTTTTCTCTAGAATGAAAAGGAAATTATTTGTATTCCTGATTATAAAAAGTATTCCCAATCATAAAATGTTACAGAGAAAAAAAGATAAATCAAATTATAGTCACCCCAACACCTCACTAATTTTATGTCATAGGGAGAGCAGAGTCAACTACTTTTATCATTTTTGTGAACATCCTCCTAGCATACGTGTACACATACAGACAGACTTGTTCTCAAAAACTGTATAAATTTTTCCATATCAGTGTGTACAGATACATGATCATCCATCTGGTTATGATCAATCCCTATTGATAATTATTTGTTATTTATAATTTTTCACTATTATAAATGATGTTGTCTATCCTTGCCCACTTCCAAACTATTATGCACAAAACTTCAAAGTAATGTTGCCCTAATATAAATCTCAATTTATCTTTTCTGTTTGATTGTGTATAAGTCATCACTGGCTTTCCATGGCCCTTGGGATAAAACCCAAACTCCTTTTCTTGTCCTAACAGGGGTCTGTGTGGTTTGAATGTTACTAGTATCTTCACTATCATCTGTACCACCCACTTCTTACCCATCATCCCCAATCATCCTGGTCTCCCCGGTGTTACATTTTGCCTTGGGGACTTTTGCACACACTCTTTCCACTGCCTGAAAAGCTCTTTGCCCTCATGGCTCTCACATGGTTAGAACCTTTTAACTGTGTCTCCACGTAAATGGAGGTCTTCTCTGGACCTCTTGTTTAATATACATTGCCCATTCTATTATGTCTGTTAGTACTTCCTTACAAGTAACTTGGAACTATTTTTAAATTTGTTTTTATGGTTTTTTTTTTTCTGTATCATTTACCAAGATATAAAATCAGTTATCATGTCTTCCATGTACCTGAGTTTTGCCCAGTCAAACACGTACTGGACATTAAGAAAATATCTACTGCGTGAACAAACAAGTAAATAAATTGAGAAATACGTAATGATACATTACCTAATGAATTTTCTCCTTAGAACAAATTTCTAGAAATAGATTTTGGGACTGGGTGCAGTGGCTCACACCTGTAATCCCAGCACTTTGGGAGGCCGAGGCAGGCAGATCACGAGGTCAGGAGTTTGAGACCAGCCTGGCCAACATGGTGAAACCCCATCTCCACTAAAAATACAAAAATTAGCCGAGTGTGGTGGTGGGACACCTATAATCCCAGCTATGTGGGAGGCTGAGGCAGGAGAATTGCTTGAACCTGGGAGGTGGAGGTTACAGTGACTAAGTTCACGCCACTGCACTCCAGCCTGGGAAGAGCAAGACTCCATATCAAAAACAAAACAAAACAAAACAAAACAAAACAAACATTTCTGGCAAAAGGAGAATTTACCTTATCTCTTTGCTATTAATATTGCCTAACTGTTCTCCCTAAAATATGTAACACTTGAAATTTTCTCCAATGACATGACAGGAATATTTCATTTTCCCCCCACACCCTTGAAGATACTTAGTAACAATGTATTAGGCCAAAATAACTGATTTAAATTTTAGTTGTTGGATATTAATGAGGCTGAACATTTTTTTATATATTTACTGGTGATATTTACTTCTTTTGAAATTGCCAGTTCATTTCTTTGCTTTCTTTCTACTGGAATGCATGTTTTGCTTACTGATACGTAAGGCATTTTTCATAACAAAAATACTAACCTTATTTATTGTTAATGTTATAAATACTTTATCCAAATTTTTATTTTGTCATTAAGCCTTATTTATTGTGGTATTCTCTTTTGTATGTATATATTATGATAAGGTGTGTCTGTGTCCCAGTCCAAATTTCATCTTGAATTGTAACTCCCATAATTCCCATGTGTCGTAGGAGGGACCGGGGAGGAGGTAATTGATGGTGATCTGAATAAGTCTCATGAGATATGATGGTTTTATAAAGGGGAGTTCCCCCGCAAACGCTCCCTTGCCAGCCACCATGTAAGATGTCCCTTTGTTCTTCCTTCGTCTTCTGCCATGATTGTGAGGCCTCCCCAGCCATACGGAACCGTGAGTCCATTAAACCTCTTTCCTTATAAATTACCCAGTCTTACTATGTCTTTATCAGCAGCGTGAGAAAATACTAGTACAATATTTTAATTTTGTATTTAATTTTGTATGTTTCAATACTTTGTTTCTAGCTTTAATATCATGATTAAATACAACCACATTTTAAAAAATATATGCATACATTATTTTTCTAGTTCTTTATGACTTCATATACTATGTATTATTTTTGACCTATCTGAAATTTATTATGGCATAGAGTGAAGTAGAGTTAACAAATGCTAGTTGTCCCAACAAAACTTAAAAATCAACTATTTCTTTATTGATTTTAAATTCCATGTAAATTCCTGATTCTTTTACTGGTTTCTCTTTTTTTTTTTTCCATTTGAAAGAAATGAATTTGCTCAATGACACTTGAGTGCAACAGTGTTCACCATTATAGAAATTCAAGGCATGGTCCCAGACAATGAGGGCTGTGACTTGATATTTTACTTTGGTGATTAGCACCATTTGATCCTTTTGCTAAAAAGAAAAAAAAGAAAAAAATTGATGTCAAATGAGTCTTCGGCCATCAGGTCACCCTTAGTGTTCTAGGCAGTCTACTTCTGAGTACAAGTTCTGCCACAGAAGCCCTTGTCTCTGCTCTAAAATATAAAATGCTTGATCTTGTCTTCTGGGCATCCTCCAATCATCCACTCAACAACAGAGCTGTGCGTAAGAGGGGCACAGGTTTCTGATCCTCATGGAAAGCTCCTAACAACCATCTGTTTCTTAATTTCCGCTGAAATAGACTATTCTCTCTTTTGATTGAGCCACTTCCATTTCTTATAGTGTGGTAATACACTTTCTCCTGTTTGGATAATCTACCTTTCAATATCCATAATCCTAAATAATAAGATTTTACCATATCTTTGGAGATTGGTAGGAGACAAATGTGGATGGGGAGCTCAGATATTTATAATCACAAAGTTGGTCTATGCTTCTTGAAGTCAGGGTAGAAGGATGAGATTTCTTCTTCTCTGGAGAGTCCTCAGCAGTTACAAGAAAAACAAGTCCTGTTAGCTCAATTAAACAATGATCATGTCAATGTCTTTATTTAAATGCTGTTTTAATCACTCTTATTTTACAATATATTTTAATATGTGTTGTAGTAACACCCCATGATTTTCTAAATGTTCTTGGATATACTTGTATGTTTATTCTTGTAGACAAAGTTAGAATCATTGCATTAAGGGAATAAATATACTAGGCATTGTCAACAAGGGTGGTATTGAATTTATCGGTTTGGTGAGTATTGAGACTCCAGTTACCTTTAAAAGCAGAATGGGGAAGACACTGTGCCACTGGTCCAGGAAAACAATGGAAAATTCTTAGGTGTTTTCTACTGAATTCAATGTGAGAGTTATCTTTAAATGAGTTTTAGTTCAATATAAATTTTCAATAAAGGAAAATAAAGTAAGAGGGTACAGTAGTTTCTCTTATCTGTGAGGGATAAGTTCCAAGATCCCTAGTGGGTGCCTGAAACTGTGATGGTACCAAACCTTACACATACTACGCTTTTTCTTATATATACATACCTATGATAAAATTTAATATAAAAATTAGGCACAGTAAGAGATTAATAATAATTAATAAAATGGAACAGTTGTAATTGTATACTATAATAAAAATAGGTAAATGTGATGTCTCAAAATATTTTTTTGTACTATATTCACCCTTCTTCTTGTGGTGATATAAGATAATAAAATGCTTACATAATGATGTGAGATGAAGGACGTAGGCATTGTGGTGTAAATAAAGAATTCCGGAAATCAGCAACTCCTAAGTTTTAAACTGCACACTCTTCTGAGTAGCATGATGAAATCTCACACTGCCCCACTCCCTCACACCCCATACACAAATCATCCCTTTGTTGAGCATCTCCACACTGTACATGCATTACCCACTCATTAGTCACCAAGTAGCTGTCTCGGTTATCAGATCAATGGTCGTGATATCCCAGTGTTCGTTGTGTTCAAGTAACCTTATTTTATGTAATAATGGCCCCAAAGTGCAAGAGTTATGATGAAATATTTTTAGACTGCAGTTGGCCATGGAAAACTGAAACCATGGAAATGAAAACCATGAATGAGAGGGAACTATTACTGTATATTTGAATTCTAATTTTAATCTTCTAATGTCTGAAATCATATATATGTATATATATGTTTTCCACTGTTACAAAAGTGACAAACTTTTTCACTATTACAAATCTGTGGAGGAAGTGATCAACATCACTTTACCCTCAGATTTTAACCTTCCTTTTTTTTTTTTTGAAATTACATTATATTGCTTCCTGTTTTGTTAAGCTTCCAATTTACATTTCCAAAGGACTGGTGTCACTTCCTCATATATTGATTTATTTGACAAATCTCTATTAAGCACTTACTATCAACCTTAGGCACCTGACTAAATTCTGAGGCTGTAACTATGAACAAGATACTTCTTCCTTGCCAGGAGTTTACGCTTAGTAGGAAAAACAAAAATTAACAAAGAATTTCATACAATGTGATGAGTATTACAATGGAAAAGCTGAAATAATCTACAGTATGGCAACTTAACCTAGCCTATAGTCAAGGGAATTGTCCCAAAGGAAGTGGTGTATTACATGAGCTTTTGAAAAGGAAAAGAGTTCATAGAACTGGAGACAAGGTAAAGGGATATGTTGGAGAAAAAGGGAACAGTATGTGCCAATGCTAGGAAGAATAGACTTTATCCAAAGGCAATGGTAAGTCATTGAAGCTTTTAGGTAAAAGTACTATGATCAAATAAGCGGAGAGATCACTTTGTCTTAGAGTGGAGGCGGGAGGGTAGGTGTGGAGAAAGACCAGCGGATGAAAGACCATTCAAGAGTCTTCTGTAGTAGTGGAGAAAAGAAAGTGGCCCAGATTTGTGTAATGGCAATAGAGGTGGAGGGCAGCACAAAAATATAACAATGTATATAAACAGCACTCAGAGTTATTTGGATGTGGAAGATGACAGTTTCTTGATACCTTTCAGGGTTCTATTTGGGGAAACTGAATGGTCATTCTCTGCTTACTGAAGCTCTGGAGGTCAGTTTTAAAGGGAAGACAGAGATCCATGGAAATGTAGAGTTTGATGTAACCATAAGATGTACAAATAGAGATGTTGGAATATGCCTGAGTACATGGATCTAGAGTTCAGGAAGGAGGCACAGATTTAAAAGTCACTTAGTATGTGAAGTCATGAGAATAAAGAAAAGAATCTACAGGGATGGAGAAAAAATTTAAAAAAGGAATTGAGTGTAGGACCTAGCTAAGTATTGCAACATTTAAAGGGAGCAAAGAGGAAGATGAGTATGGAAAAGACACCAAGAAGAGGTACCCAGAAGGACACGAAAAATATAAGCACTCTTTTGACATGGAAATCAAGGGAATAAAGTAGTTCAAGGAGGGAGTGGTCAAAGCACCAATGTTGTTGAAAAGGCAACTAAGAAAAGCCTGAAGTTATCTGTTTCAGTGAGGTTGAGGAGACATCAGTGATTTTGAGTAATAGGAAGTAAAGAAGGGGTGATGTGCAAGAAGGTAGATTATGAATGAGAAAAGCAGAGAGTGAGTTAGAGTGTTTGCTAAGGCAATGAAGAGTTGTTTTTTAAAAAATGATTATTATAAAAAGTACAACTTACATGTTAGCTGATGGCAGCTTGCCTTTTGGTTTCTGTAAAACAAAAGTATGTCCACTTGGAAGGCCAATGATGTCCAATTCAAAGTTTCTGACAGTTGGTCCTGTAGTTTGGATTTCCTACTTCTGCTAAACTTGTATTTGCCTGTATTCCACCTTTACATGCCACCTAAATTTTGGTGTGCAGTATGACCCTTTCTTTCCCTGAACTTTCTGTAACACCACTCCTCCAGGTCAGTTGTATGTGCAAGAGTTTTCTTTCAGGATTGGAGGATGAAGGGTGGCTAAATTGTAGAACCACATAGCAAACATCATTAATACTGTGTACTCAATGTCTATGTTCTTAAGAATCTTTTTGCCATATGGTCTCTTTACTTTCTCAATGACCATCTTTCTCTTCAGGTTCCTGCCTCCTACCATCTCATTAGGCCCCTTGATTATTCTCTAATTGCCTCACTTCTTCACTTCTGTGCCCTAATTCTTAATGTCCTATACAAAATAAAGTTCTCTATATTTAACTATTTCCTTCAGCATGGATCCTTAAAGCCTCACTTTCCTATAGAAAAAGGTTCTGAATGAAGACATTTTTTTTCTCTAAGAATTTCAATGACATCTGTTAAAATTATTAGGTTTTTTTTTACCACCATAAATATCAACCCTCCTAGTTTCTCTGGCCCTAAACCTACAAATCATATTTTACTCTTCTCTTTGTTCCCTCCTATCCCTCTCGACCAATTGTTTATGACATCAGTGATGATTCACCCTCCATAAAATCCCTGTTTCATGCCCATCGCTTTAGAACAGGCTGTCCTGATTATTGGCAAGACTATTACAACCGCTCTTTGCTGCGCCACCCTCCTTTTATTCCTTTCTTCATCTTTAATCATCTTATCCACAGTTGCTCTTATAACTCCAGACATTATCAGCCTGCTTCTACCCTCTAGATTGAAGAATAAATTCACTCATTTGTTTGAGAAATAATTTTTGAGAACTTACAATGTGCAGGGTAGAGATTAAAAGGTGAATAAAGTTCATTCCAGGTAGAAATTTAATGGAGTAAAGCATTGAGGTACCTGGCTATGCTTTTCCTTAACTAAAATAGAAACCGCTTTGCCTAGCTTTGAAGTTCCCCTAATGCGCAGCCACTTGCTTTTCTAGTCCTCTTTGCCACAACTTTCCTCTCTGTTATGATGCACCATATACTTCAGTCACAACGAAGCTATCATTTGCAGAAAAACTGTTAAATTCAGTATGTGCCCTTTCCATGCTGCCTGGCATTGGCCCTCTCCCTTTGATGAGACCATATAGTCCTTTCTCTAAGGCTTTGTAAATTAAACTCCTACAGGCCTTCCGGGAACCCACTTTATTCCTCCCATCTTTCAGCAAGTGTAAGCAATGTCTCTCTCCCATTGTATTTATAGTATAGCACTTACCCAGCCTACCTTCTAGGATAGACACTTGTATATCTATACTGTATTATTCAATTTTGCATCTCTAAAAGTGCCTTCCACATAATAGGTACTCAATACATCCTGAAGTGAACTTAACAAGCATACAAGACAAGAACATTCAGCTCCTAATCAGATTGCTAACAACAAAAGAGCTTCCAAGGGGGCAGGGTATACTGAGTGTATCATCAGCCAGAAGGACACATTCATTTAGCAAGTCTATTAATTTCTCAGAGATGAATCAATCACCTAGGAAGAGCTTTGTTCATAGTCCTCGACCCAGCTGTGCACCATCCCATGCCCTGTACTGTCCAGGCATGAACTCTAAAGCAGGTTTTTAAGCTTCTGTATTTCCCATCCTATCAATCACTGTAATTTGGGGGAAGGAGACAGGATGAATGTGAGAATCACAAATCACACTTAATCTTTTTAATCAGCAGGTGCAAAAATCATGGTGATCTGTATGATCTTGCAGATGGGCACAATATGGTTTTACACACAGTCCCAACTGATGGACTGGGTAGCACCCTATTGTAGAATACATGGTTACTTCCATAAAAGCATCCTTACAGAAAGAACTGAAATAAGGGCAGAGGCAAATATGTAATGTACAATATAGTGTTCCTGGCAGGAAAAACAAGAGGTAGCAATGAAATAGCACTCAGTGGAAAGAGCAATGTCCCCCGGAGGTAGAGCACCTAAATGTATGATCGCTAATGTAATAGACATATATACCAGTGAAGATCTAGGCCAGTGATTTGACTGGCAAGACAACTTAGTAAGTGGTGGTTATGATGGTGGTAGTAGCGATCCTGTATAGAGATGAAGAAATTAGTTTGACCAAGGCTACATAGCTGGTATATAATGACTTGGAATTTGAATCTATAAGGTATAATACCAGAGCTAAAATCTTAACTCAAGTTGTTAAAGTTTTGTGTATTGTGTGGTGTTGAATTAGTCACACTTACAAAGTATATTAACATGGCAAAGAACTAATTACATGATATCCCAATCGCCGGCAAGTATTTATGCTGGTTAAATTCAATTGGGCAGATCTCTGCAATGAACTCTTAGCTGAATATAGTTATTTGATCAGCCAAGATGTCTATGCAAATCTGTATCGTGGCCTGATGAGTAGGAGGTTAGCAACGTTACAAGCAGTGCCCCAGTTATGAGCACTGCGGCTCATATCACCACACATTCCTATGAATGTCACAGACGGTAAGCGTGGGAGCCAGGACTGGGCCGCTGTGATGCATCCCACAAGAGATAGGCATGGAGGTTTCGTTGAGTGAATTTTCAATATTACAATAACCTTGTAACAACAAGGTCCTTGAAACAAGTACCCTGAATCTCAAACAAACTACTTTATGCCCCACAGGTATTGTAACACTAGGAATCACCCACTCTGTTGTCTAAAGAACTCAAGATGGAAAACTGGAGGTCTTACATGGGTAAAATCAACACACCCAGGGACACAGCAGGTCACAATACGGCAGCATTTCTACCTTCTAAGAAGGAGGTCCATAGGCTTCACCTGGCTGCTGAATGGATACAAGGCACCATGAAGCTTAAAAGTGGCTGGCAATATAGAGAGCATTTTAGACGGTGAAGCCAGCTTGAAACACCAAGCTGTAACCATTACCCATGACAACCTTTCCTCCTCAGAGAAGTTATGATCCAGGAAATAATCTGACATCACCATCAGAATACAACTACCATGTGTAGAGTTGTCACGATCGGTGTTCAAAAACCAGAGACCATATGGGGCTCTGATTAACTGATGTCACCCACTGTAAAACAGCTAAAACAAAAACGTCCATCTAGTCTCCTCAAATCAGTCAGGGCTTACACTGTTATCCACATGAAACAAGCAATTGTTGTGAATTGAAGCACTACTAATAATTTTTATCCTGTAAAAACAATATTTACTAGATAGTCTGCTGTGCTAGCTTCTTTCTGGGAGAGTGAAGTATATTACCTCCGATGTGAAAAGAAATGGAAGAAAACAGAGACCATTTGTCTTCATCCCTATCCCAAATGCTGCAAGATAACAGAACATGGCTAAATCAAAATGGAAAGTAATCCAAAGGTAATTCACATTTTACTAGGGAATGCACTTTAATAGTGTAGTAACTGTGAATGTGTCTGAAATTCTCAGATTTCATGTCATACTAGATTCACACACAGACACATAAATACACACACACACACCCCCCCACACACACATATCAAGACCCATTTTCAGAAGGAAACAAGGAAACAAGAAAATAATGATTTCCCTTTGTCAACCTTTCCTCAATAACGCTTCTTCACTCATACTTTAAGATCAAATTAAGCAATTACATATAAAATCTGAGCCCCTCAATAATACATTTAGATTATGAACTTAGAGACACAAATAACAAAGATAAGCACAAATTGGCCAACTTACAAGAGTTTGGTATTCAAAATAGTACATTTTCTGATACTGTCTCTTTAAACTGGGTACAACTGAGAAAATGTATTCCAATTCAAAACACAGGTCTTTTTAAAAATCAGAATTAAATCAGAAATCCTCAGGGCCATTCTGAGAGGCTGAAAGAGGCAAGTGTATTCACTCATGCTGTTCTTCTTAGAAGAGAAGTCCTAGGTGCCTTCCAAGCCTTTGCGGAAACCAGACCAGTATTTTATAATATCAGATTAACATTCTAAGTTTCAGTGTTTTAGTAATTAGGCTTGCATTAGCTAAAAGTAAGTTAAATCTTTAAAAATTTAATAAATAATTCTTTTTCAGTTATTATTTTATTAGCATTTCACGAATGCTTTCATATGTTTTGTCATCAAAAATTATATAGGTTTCATTTAAAAGTAAAGTATGCATTTATGAATATTGCTTTAAAAAATCTTTCTTAAAATGTTGTCGTAAAGGTCAGTTAGAGGAGATGGCCAATAGTTTGTATAATTTTAATGTTTATTTGATGTTTTGTTCCTTTATTTTTAGGAACAAGTAAAATCCTTCCCATAAAAAATGGGAACAAAAGAATCATAAAATCATTTTTATAAAGAATCATTTAATCATTTTTAGATTAAAACTATTCCCAGATGGTCTCAACGAAGTGATAGGGAAGGTTAGTATTTTAAGTTTTCAAAATCTTTGGCTTCCTTCTTGATATTGCCTGGTAAGAAACTGAAAAGCGGGAAGGCAAAGAGAGAAAAACAAAGATTTCCCTATTAGTATCCTTACAGATTGTGAATCTTTGATTTCATCTATAGATTTGGTTAATGATCTATTAGTGAAAAGATCCAAAAGTGTTCTGAAAGAGAATGGGGCAAGTGTGAAATGTTAAAGTAACAATGTCACATTGTCACAGATTATATACCATGAGAAGGTGTGTGTGCAAATTACATATATCTCTTCTACATTTCAATTACTTCTTTAAAAACAAGTAGTACTAGCCAATCATTAAATGAATGGAAGAAAATACAATGAACAATATGCCACTAATGGGTACAATACCAGTATAAATTTTATAATGAACTATTTAATAATATTTTTAAATTACCTGGAAAAAAATCAACATATTTCAAAATGGTTTAAAGCTACTATCTCAAAATATGATTTCATTTTAAGAAGATCATAAACCCAGAAAATATGTAATTCAAAATAGCTTTTACTTTCATTAACAGGTTGTGGATAGTTTCTTTTAATTGATAAATTATCATATTTCTTAACATTAAAAAATAGTATAATTGAAATTTAGTGCACAAATAATTATTTCTGACCCCCAATTTATTTCATATTTTGTGTTTGAGAATTCTGATGTTGCTATATAGTAAATACGGGAGATAGATGTTTTAATATGCATATTTGAAGAAAATATTATAGTAATGTAAAAATCACACAAGAACACACCAAGTCAATTTTTTTCTAAGGTTTAATTTTAACTAATGAATTTTAAATGATGAATGTAAAGTCAATCCAAGTCTTTGCTTATTTGCAATGCACAAACTATTTTTTTTGTAACTTGCAGGTAAAATACATTCTTTTCACATGGTAACGTTTTCACCCTTATTTATGGTCTTTTATTATTTTTCTTGAGTCCTTTTTCTTCAATAGTTTAATAAGTCACTTCTGGTTTAGCTAGAGAGCAATCCTAGCACAATAATGTTTCAACTTGCAAGGAAGAACGCCCTTATTGAGTTGATAGAACTCCACCAGTTGTATTAGATCTGTAAATCTTGTGTGGCCATCATCCAGTGTGTGGAACATTTCACCGTCATCTTCTACCTGCAAAAGGAAAAGCAACAAATAAGTAAAGAGGGTACATTACACAGAAGGACAGTCATATTCGATTGCAAACTATCTCCACATGCCAAAATTGCCAAGTTTTTCAAACTAAAAGACAATGAAAAGAATGTTATGGCATATCTACTTGTTTTTTGTAACATCACTTGCATTTAAAAGAAATATCAGCTGATCCCTGGATAAGCATTGCTACTCTACTTCATCTAGTTCTAATTCTCCCAACATTCTGTTAGTAAAGACAGTATGACTATTTTGAATCAATGCAAGAAATCTACAATATTCCAAGTAAAAGTAAATCAAGATTTTAATGCTCCCACTTACAGAAATTAATTTGCTTTCCTAAATGTTATCTACTTAGCCACAAAAATGAATATTTACATAATTTTATTAGTAGATTTATTCTGCAGCAATCATATATTATGCTAATAGAATGTCATTTTGGGCCGGGCGCGGTGGCTCAAGCCTGTAATCCCAGCACTTTGGGAGGCCGAGACGGGCGGATCACAAGGTCAGGAGATCGAGACCATCCTGGCTAACATGGTGAAACCCCGTCTCTACTAAAAATACAAAAAACTAGCCGGGCGAGGTGGCGGGCGCCTGTAGTCCCAGCTACTCCGGAGGCTGAGGCAGGAGAATGGCGTGAACCCGGGAGGCGGAGCTTGCAGTGAGCTGAGACCCGGCCACTGCACTCCAGCCTGGGCGACAGAGCGAGACTCCGTCTCAAAAAAAAAAAAAAAAAAAGAATGTCATTTTGTCAGTTGTCTTTTTTTTAAATCAGGTAAGTCTTCTGGTACTAAACAATTCATATTTGCTAGGGACATTGATCACAAAATAAAAGAAGTAGGGAGGATACTTTATATAGCCTTTGGATAATTCCAAAAAAGAGGCAATTCAAAAGGATGCACTAGTAATTTAGCAATATTATGGAATACCTTTCCAAAAAGACTGAATCTTCATTCCACACCATTCAGTTCCAATATACTACACACATTGCATACATACAGGCACACCCACACAGACACACAGCAGCAGAGGCAACAGAAATCCCAAAGCAAGTTGTGTGCCACAGAGAAGCCCAAGCACAGAACTTTTAAAAATATGTTCAGAGTGCTTTCAGTCTTCACCAGTTCCATAGAATCTCTGTTTCTAGCCAAAGGCATTAAAAACAAAACAAAAAATTTTGAGAAAAGAGAGGAGAAAGGGCTTTAAAGTAATGTTTTCTAAAGAGCTGTTAGTAGAATTCAGGAGAAAGAAGCTTTGGTGCCCTTTTAACAATAGGTGGCATGGGGTCTATACAATATTGCTAAATCATATTTCATAGAAAAAGGAAAATTTAATTTTTACAATTCCTGTATTTCTTATATTAATTCAGGCTCATAAAATCATTTCTGCCAAAGTTAACTATAGTCAAAGCACAAGCTCCCAAATTATATTTAATAAAAAGACCAAAAGAAAACCAAAGTTTCCAAAAGCTTATGCATTAAGATCAAAAGCTTATGCATTAAGATCATTTCTAATATACGAATGTGAAATCACAAATTACTTACTGGTATAATTTGAAAGTGCTTTATTTTTTGTCCATGACTCATTGACAGTACGAAAGTTTTGGGGTTACTCTGACTATCCCGTACCAAGAAAACTCTAAAGAGAGAAAAGGAATTTCAATGTTTCTATATTTACTCATGGATTTCATAGAACTACAGTGTTAACAAATTCAAGAAGTGTATGCATAAATCTAGCTGGGGACTCCTTTACTATGTATTCAATGGGTGGGATTATCCAACTTGGCAATCAATGTGGTATAACACAATCTGTACTATAAAGCTGACATTGGTGCTAATGTAATTTTAATAGGCTAAATACACAATCCATTTGTCAGATTGTTTGATCACAATAAACAATACACTGTTATGTCTGCATCAACAATTGGTGCTACATTCTCTTTGCACTGGGAAACTGGATATTCACATGTAACTATTCTGCCTAAAGATTAAGGCATTTGCATATTGTTATTTTACCTTCTGGGTCATGTTAAGCTTTGAAAGAAGGTAAGAATTTAGAATGAATTTTTTTTGTCTTTTGAAACAGGGTCTCACTCTGTCGCCCAGGCTGGAGTGCTCTCGGCTCACTGCAATCTCCGCCTCCTGGGTTCAAGCAATTCTCCCACCTCAGCCTCCCAGGTAGCTGGGACTACAGGCACATGCCACCATGCCCAGCTAATTTTTGCATTTTTAGCAGAGACAGGGTTTCACCATATTGGCTGGGCTGGTTTCAAACTCCAGACCTCAAGTGATCCACCTGCCTCAGCCTCCCAGAGTGCTGGGATTACAGGCATGAGCCACCATGCCTGGCCTGAAATTTTATTTTATAATAACCCCATCTTCTATACTGGATACCCTTTCTTTTGATTCTGGTTTTAACTGTTACATACACAATAGCAAGAAAGAAATGAATATATTGTTTTAAAAAAATCTTGAATTTATCAAATGTTTAAGCAAAATGCTTTAAGCAAAAAAAAAAAAAAAAAAAAAAAAACCATCCGATCAACACATACTTTAACCTTGAAGAATGCAGCAGAAAAGCCTCTATAATGTCAGGCTAGAAAAACAAGACATGGCCTCTAATGGCCTAAGAGAAAAATGCTGCCAGAAGTAGATTCTTATTTACTGGCAGTGCAATGCAAAACCAGTTTTGTATTAATTGTTGGTAAACACACTGTGTAAATGATCCCCACTGGTGAATCCAATATGAATCTCACTGTGCCTGAGCCAAGAGGCAGCCAAATTTAAAGCATCACAGATGTCTGACGAAGTTATCCATTTCATTTGCACTGTGTGAGATTCCGACATTACATCACTGGGAAATGGGACAAAGGGGCGTTTCACTGGGAAATCAAGCTGTAATTCTCTTCCCATTCTCAAGTAGATCACCACTACCACCTAGTGGATCACTTGGCACCATCACACCTCTCCAAAAGAATACCAAAAATATTAAAAATAAAATATTATCATTTTTATATGATCATTTCATTCACTTTATAAATACTGGGCTCAGAAATAAAGAAAATTATAATCCTTCAAAACATTTTAATAATTCTTTGGGACTCATTTATTTTCTTGGTTTCATCAGATTGTAATTCTACTGATTGTTCAAATTTATATCCAAAAAGACTGCACTCCATGCAAAGAAACATATTAAAATATCTTATTTACAGTCTGGGGAAATGCTGACTTGCTATTAATAATCTTCCATGTGAAGAAGCATTTTTATCCAAATTTCAGTATTAAATCACCTTGAAACCTTGCCATTATCTGAAGTCAACTTTTGAAGATAAAAGATCCCATCACCACTTGTTTAAATTGATAGTGATTTCATTTCTCATCTAAACCACAATACAACCTCCCTCATTTGTACTGCATTTGGAAAGGGAATTCAGCCAGTATTATAGAAAATATCTGAAACATCGAGTAATTTGAGAAAAATAAAATTCTTCACATTATAAACCTTTCATAATACATTTTATATTTCTCTTTTGAATTCCATGGTACCCCACTAAAAGACAACATGAGAAACAGTTGAAAAGTACTCTTTTCACAGGTTTATATTACTTTAAGATGTTAAAATTTAGAGAAAGGACAATAGGGATGTAAACAGAAAAAAAAAAGTGTTCAAACACATACGAAACAGTTTTTTACTTAACACACTTTGCATCATGCCTAAAAAAATACAACAGGTGACATAATGTCACAATATAAACCATACTTTGAAATCATAATTATATGTTCAAATCAAAATATTGACACTTAAAAACAAGTTCATTTTTCCCCCATCAATTGATATCTGAGATGCTAGAATCAGCACATAATGGGTAATATTAGGGATCACTGGTTAAGAACAAGATATTCTATTCTGTTATTTGTTCATTTATATAAAAATACCACGCACACACTATGTACCAGGTATAATACAGATACTGTTAGAATACAATGACAACCTCATTTACAGAACAATGTCACTTCTGTTTTATGATAAGCCCAAATCAAGAACTCTTTGTGGCTGTGGAATAAATAATTACTGCTTCTAGGAGAAATCCAAATCACAAGTACTCAAAATTAAAAATACCAAACTTACCCATCCACAAGTCCTTGCTGAATAATCAATCGCTGAGCCTCATCTCTAGAAATTTTGTGGTGAAACCATGGCTGGGACCGGTGGATAGCTAAAGAAATAAGATGGATGAATGCAAAGCTTTGTTTGAGATGACTGCAATCTCATTACATGTCCTTTCCACATCTATCCGTCTACTCAGTGGCAATGACTATGAACAGACATACCCATGTTTGTGGCAGAGATCTGTGAAGAGGCAGTGGGGCTACCGTGAGTGCCCAGGCGTAAACATCCTTTTTTCTGAGCAAGGAAGGGGAAAACAGATTTCAAGTTTTTAGGTGAAACAAACTGAAATCATAAATATTTTGAAGAACGTGAAGCTACTTGTACCCTCCAAGCGAGTCCCTCTTCAACTGCAACTGAAAGGGCTTCAGTGGGATTTTCTATAACTCTGCTTTTCTGGCCTGAGAAGTCCATTGCTACCAGGGAATTCTCTGATATACTTCTCTGGAAAAAAGAAACACATTTGAATCATGAAAATATTATTTGAAAGTTATCTTTCAAAGAAATAGAAAGTGCTTGTCAATTTCAGTGTTTTTCTCTCAGTGTTTTTCTGGCAGTACATTTCCATTCTAGAAGGCAGTGCCCAAAGTGGCTAGCAGAAAATTTAAAGTGAAAATACATATTCAAGATACAATGGCGCTATAAAATATTTTTGTTAAATAAGCTAAATGGTAATTTGTTAAGGTATCTGAAGAGTTGAATAAACAGATTAAAAGCTTTTAAAGCATGTCTTTCTTCTAAAACAAACTTATCTTTTCATATTCTCTGGTAAAATGGGAAAACTTACATTTAGAAAGGAATAGCTCTTCCCATGGTTAAAAAGATACAGTTTCTGAACTGATCTCTCCATTAAGCTTTGAGATCCATCAGTCATCAATTAAATGTCAAATCCATCTACTTATGAAGCAACTAGTTTTTAAGATTCAAGATACACAAAAGTTATAACTTAGATTGACATACATCTCTTGAGAAATAATACTCATATTTTTAATGAGTTTTATTATGGAGCAAACTAGAATATGTATTTTAAAAGTTTATCACATCAACTTTCATCTTAGAAAATAAAATTTAGAGAAAGAATAATCCCGATAATCCCATAATCTTAAAATTTCCATGAGTTAACATATGAACACATTTTCATCTTGTGAGAATACATCTGGCTACATGCAGGCTGCAAAAATAGCCTGAATAAAAACTCATAGAAGGTAACTTTAAAGAAACTTAGTTTAAACAAGTGATAAAGTCATTGTCTTTGCTAATTACTTCATGTATTTATATTATTTGAGTTGAAAGTAAAATATGCAAAACCTGGATCTTATTTTTCCTTTTTGTTTGTTTGGGGCTCTACTTTATAACCATCTTTTAACAAGTATGCCATCCCACAACAAGTCATGAATCCTAAGAAAGCCCATTGTTAAAATCCTTAGTCAAGAATCCCACTCAGTGCATACAACATCAAGAAGGAATTAAAATTCTCCAAAAGAAAAAAATTTGAACACACCCATGGAAAATAACAGTTATTTTCTACTAATTAATAGAAGAGCAAAACCCAAAGTGGAGTTATAATAGTAAACCACTAGCCAGACTGCATCTGGGGCCCCCTGGCTTAAAAACATTTTATCTCTCTTTATGTGGATTCCGCTATACCTGGCTTGGTTACACAGACTATAGTCAAATGTGGGCTTCAAACAAAACCTTATCGACAAAAAAGTTAGGACTCCTTTATCACTGCATCACATATTCCACTTTATTAGCATTCGTAATTTTCTCTTCAAACTATGCTGTAGTGGCCTACAATCTTATTATGGTCCATCTGTATTTCTAGAGATCTGGCATGCAATCTTTCATTTGTTACAGGAGCCTTTCTAACTGACAGCTGCTCTTTCCACACAGATGCTGTCTCTGTAATCTCTATTTGCTGTCACACCTTAGTTTGCCCTTCTCACCCCGTGAGCTTCTGTGCAGGTCTGCAGACCAGTCGGATATACTCGTGCTTTGCTGACATTAATGAAAAGCATCCACCTGCCCAAACTGCAGAGTAAGTTTCCTCAGTCATAACAGCTTTATCCTTATAATATCTCTCCCTTTACATGCCAAGGTAGGTTCTGTAATCTCAACTCCCTGGCAACATAAAAATACCATTATATGAAGAAAAAAATAAACATAATCAGTTGTCCTATTTTTCTCCCTCTAGTATAGCAGGCCAGGAAATAAAACAAGATCCTGTGTTCCCTATTTACTTGACATACATAAGAAGATGACACTACAAATAAGGAACATTTTCATTTGCTACATTAACTAGATTAAGGGAAAACACAGGACTATAGCAAATGTTTTCTACTGAATGGCAGGTAGTGGATGAAAAATTAATAGTTTATCATTGGTGGACAAAGAAATGGAAGTAAAGCAGAGTCTGACAAACTCAAAAGGTCATTTTCAGCTCAGTTTCTTTCACATAGAAAAGCGATGTTGATAACATTCAGAGTTGGTTATATTTCTCCAACACTTGTCCCCTTTTCTAGCTCTTCCTTCTTAGGAGATGAGCAGGGCAAGCCCTAAAAAATAGGTCCATGATTTTAATGGCATGACTTTCTTTTTAAGAAAAAAAAAAAATAGGTCTGGGTATACCCTGGATTATCCAGCCCACACTTTGAGATCACATCTACTCATTCTTAGTGAGGCTGCACATAAAATGGTTTTTCAGGCAGTTTGGCTAGGTGACAACCAGTATCATCCCATTTGAAGGATTTAGATAAACTAACAGTGCCACCATTAGCAAGAAGGCACAAAATTTCTTCAGATATTATTCTCTCATTTGCTTTATACAAAGCTACAGACATCAGAAATGCAATGGTTTCTAGATTATACAACCATCACCCTCATTTTACACTGCAGGATACCAGTGACTTGACCAAAGTCACACAGGCAGCTTATGGTAAAAGCAGTAACAGATATGTCTGGTGTAGGGTTCTTTTATGTTCCATAGAGTGGGAAATACAGTGAAGAAATTGCGGTTTAGAATGTTTATCCTCAGGTCAAAAGTGAAGAATAAAAAGAGCTTCAGTAGACTCGCCTTCTCCAAACCTCCATCCCCTCACTCTAGCCAGGGCAATATTGATAAATGTTCCTTTAAATGAATCTTTTGTTTTCCCTAAAAAGGACCAAACATATTTGGCTTCCTGAAATGTCTGCTGCTGATTGATTCTCACTTCAAAGGCTGATGGGGTGGCTGTTACATGCTATATATAGCTAAGATGTTCATTACGGTTTGGGAAGTTTTTTCTCATTTCCTTTCTCAAAATGTATACCTGGAAAAGTTAGGAAAAGAAAGAAAAGAATATTGTTCCTTTAAAAATATAACTAAAGTTTTATACTAAAATGTATACTAAAAACTTATGTGTTAATCGCTGAAAATAGTGCCTGGATGAAAAGCAACAAAGGCTGGTAAAGAGTACTGGCACCGTTTAGGTCCCTGATTCTTCCCAAATAATCTGGAAAAGTGAGATTTTATACCGACACCAAAGTCAACACAACTACTTCCCAAAACTTCTAAGTTTCCTTCATGTAAATTAATAATATTAAAGATGTAATTCTCACATACTACTGTGTCTGATTATGATAACTGCCACTCATGATAGGTCTTTACCACACAGGCACCTGCATCCTACAACCACTATTCCCAACCAAACTCACTCAAGGAGTATCTCTTCCTCTACCCGGCACTGAACAAGGAAAGTCACACTAATTAAACTGTCATCCACATCTTGATCAACAGCAGCATCACTTTCAATGGAAAAAGGCAAGGGTAATACCACACACGTATGCTGAAGGTGATGAGAATGGGAAGAACTTCCTTTATAACCATTTTTTCTATGATTAAGAGGACACTAAACAATAATTGCCTCCAAATATTTGGCTGCTATTAATATGTTCATCCTAATAACTTTGGACTCTAAAAGAAATTTGGAGGAGTTTAGGAAAGGATTAATATAATAAAATTCATTATTATTCTTATATACATATGAAATGAAAGATAAAAGTAAGCTGAAAAAATGTAAAAATATTCATCCTAACATGATTGCTTTTATAAAACTTCACTGTGTTCCTTAGTTTCTTATTTTAGAACTTAAAAGTAATACCACACAAAGATGAAAAGTTATTCTTCCATAACTTAAAGCGATGCAACTACAAAATTGGGGTTCTTTTTCTATATAGTCTATCAGGTTTCATAATCAACATTATTTCATGCTTCATTCCTAGAACAGAGCATTTCATCTACTATATTACACGTGGGGTAAATGCACCTTCCCTGGTCACATCCATGAAGAGCATATTTTTAACCTAAGTGAAAATGTAGATTTTTAAAAAAATGCACATTAACTGATTTGTAACACATGTGCATACATCTGAATTCCTAATACACTCTATCTTAAGGAGTGTAGCGAAAATAGCAGAACATAAATCTTAAGTTCAGAAATACATTTCTTATGTTAATGCACACGAAATTAAAATTAGATCCTAAAGAAGGAAAAAGATGTGCCTGTGTGTGTCTGCAAATAAATATCCAAGTTACGTTTAGTATAAGTCTGAAAAGCAGTGCTAGAGTTAATGTAACACACGACCTATATTTTGGCTTGCGGTTTTTGGGTTTCCTGGAAAGCAGTCTGCTTTTAAAGGACCTGGAACTTAAAAAAATTACTGTTAGAAAGCCAAAATGCAAAAGAGCTCACATGTGTATACTGTAGCTTTTAAAATTCCAAATCACTGGCATCTTTATACTAGATTGTGACAATCCCAGAATCAGTATTAAAATAAAAAAATGAAACCACAATCAAAACCAACAATTAACAAAACATAAGCTAAAATGCCAAAGAACATGTTCTGTAAATTATATTTTTAAGATCTAATCTTCAAATGTTGTAATGACAGAGAAAGACACATAATTCTTTCAAATATTTAAAACTTTAACATATACTATCATATGTTTTATTAAATACTTTATGTATAATGATATGATTTTATCACATAGGTAGCAAACAAATAAAATCCAAGAATAAAAAATTCAATGTAACATTATACTAGAATGGTGCCAAAGAATTACTTAACTAACAGACAGTAATGTAAATTATTATAAAATACTGTTATGTAGTGTAATTTAAATGAATATAATATAAATGTAAAATAAAATACAGGCTCAAGAATTTGGTCCTTACCATAGGTGATATGCTCTGTGAACTGCAGCCACTTCTACCTTGATATGGATGCATATAATTCTGGTACAGCTGCATGCCATACTGCAGAATAAATAAATAAAACACATTCCCACCACTTTTACTAATCTGATAATTTATGAAAATCAACACTTTCATCAATTATACAATATAAATATAAAAAGAATTAAAGCAAACAAGTAAAGCAACCAAAATGTTGAAAGATAAACTTCTAGTGCCCTACAATAATATATTTTAAAAGACAGTTGAAGTCTTTTACTTAGACCTACAACTTAAAGTCCAGCTCACCTGTACAGAGGTCTGGAGCTGACATTTCTACTCATTATTCTTAGCACCAAATTGTACCACAACTATCTGGAGTAGTACACTGCGTCATGATAAAAAAAAAAAAAAAAAAAAAAAAATAAACAAAAAAAAACTCACTTGGGAAGGGTGATGTGCTTTCTGGTACAAAGATTCCAAAAAGTTCACATGCATGCTAAGCAACACTGTGCAAAATTTATTGTACCTCTCTGACGAACGACTAATGATTTACTTTCCCTCTTTGGTAAATCCATAAACATGGCCCTATGTTGAAAATTATCGACAATATAGCATCCTCATATCAAAACTATTAATACCATTATTAATGTTTTACTTCAAATTCAGGGAAACCAAAATAGTGGGGAATCAAGCTGATTTCAAACAAAAGGTTTCCAGGTACAATATAAGTGGCAGAAGATAAAAATTTCAGTGTCTTCACTTTCAGGAGGCAGCATCGTATGGACTGAGCTGGCAGGACAGAATTGGAAAACAGGTCTGGATTATAACTGGATTATTTGTTTGAAAAACAGTAAGAATGCCAACTGCCAAGACCAAACTTGTCCTGGAGTTTTCCACATCTGAATTTGGAAGCTAACCTCCTTTAGGTTTAAGTTATTTTGTGAAAAAGAAAAAGAAAAGAAAAGAAAGAAAAGAAACAGAAAACAATGGAATAAACAGCCTTTTTTCCCCTATATTCTGCAATTCTGTCCATTTCATAGAGCCCACAATGAACTTAAAAGTTAGGTTTTATATGAAAGAGATTAAATAGACACCACGGAAGCAAATCTTACCCGAAGGATAAATTCTATTTAAACATTCCAACAGAGCTGTTTTTCTACTAAAGACTATTTCCTTAAAAGCAATTTTAGCACAATGGATATATTTGGTAATTAGGCAAAAAAAAAAAAAAAAAAAAAGAAAAAAAAGAAAATCAGAGGGGGTCTAGAGGAGTCACTGTTTTCAAGATTTTGCTTTTAACATGAAGGCAAACCCACACTCATTTAAAATTCTCTGTGTTGACTTCTTATCCAATTATTTCCCAACTTCTAAAAATTATTTTTTAATTTAAGGTTTGATTGACATTAATGGGACCTAATGAAATTTATTTCAAATCAACTCTAAGCCTACAATAGCTTTAAAAAGAAGGCAGAGGAGCTTAATTCCTAGTCAAATTCATTTTGGAGAATATATAATAACCTCAAACCAACATTTTCACAAGAAACATGCTGCTTGGCCACCTTTTATTTATCTGCATTGAAAAGCCTGCTACCTACTAATAAGTCTGTTTTCTTCAAAGATGTATTGTCCCTGGTACCTGCAGTGTTAGGTAGTTGCCTCTGTGCTGCTGGAGGTCTTTAGTAGGCATTTAACTCTGGACAAGAGGTAGGGCGGGGGTCACCTTAACATTTCCCCATCCTATGGCGGGGCAGATAGGGGACCAAAATATGTTAGGGAGGACCTAGCAGAGTGCTAATTGAAAGGGAAGGAAAAGAGACAACATATAACTAGCACATCACACATAAGAAAATCTCCCATTGTCTAAGTCTCAGATATTCTATAATTCTATGTGTAATTAGAATTTATCCAAAGAGAAAACGAGAGTCTCCATCTGATCCATATGAAGACTTAATGTACATATAAAAGAAAAGGACATAAGAATAAAACAAGTGGCCAAATTCTTGGTGGGAGGTTGTATCTAACAAGTGGTGTGTGATGAAAAAAGAGGGCACTCCCAGTTCA
The DNA here is from genome assembly GCF_024542745.1 of Macaca thibetana thibetana. NCBI lineage: Eukaryota > Metazoa > Chordata > Mammalia > Primates > Cercopithecidae > Macaca > Macaca thibetana. The sequence goes on along the minus strand of NC_065589.1, from coordinate 78,413,230 downwards.
GCCAAGATAATATCTCCTTGTTCATCCCCACTAAGTACAATGGTAAACTCTGGAAATAACACAGTAGACAACAAAAGAAAACAAAGTACGTGTTAGAGACACTTCTACCATCTGGCGAGCCCAGCTGCACCAGCCAGGTGGATCCAACAGGAAGAGCCCTGCTGACAAGAAATTGCCAGGGAAGCCAACTCACTCCACCATTAGAATGCCACAGGTGTGTCTGTGTTGTGAGACCTGGAGTAAGCCCTGGATTCCTGTGATCTGGATATTTTATAGTGTAAAAGAGATCATATCATCTCTTTCCTGTTTGGGTTCTCATAGATTCCACATAAGGGGCCTCACAGATGCCTCCTCCCTCTTCAGTCTCATCTGGAAAAGCTTCGCCATTATTGAAATGAACAGGAAACACGGATGTGGTAGGTGGAATAATGGTCCCCCAAAGATGTCCACATCCTAATTTCCAGAGCCTATGTTAAGCTGCATGGAAAAAGGGAATTAAGGTTGTCAATCAGCTGATTGTGAGGTGGGGTGATGATCCTGGATTATCCATGTGGGCCCAGTGTAATCACAAGGGGCCTTAATAAGTGGAAGGGAGAGGCAGAAGAGGCAGAACCAGGGAGATGGCAGTGTGAGAAATACTTGGTGTGACAGTGTTGGCTTTGAAGACGTTGAAAGGGCCCCCAGACAAGAAGTCGGGGGGGATTTTAAAGGCTGCCAAAAAACAAGGTAACTGGATTCTCCTCTAGAGCCTTCAGTAAGAAATGCAGCTCTGCCAACACCTTGATTTAATCCAGTAAGACTCATTTCAGGCTTCTGAACTAAAGAACAATAAATTTATGTTGCTTTAAGTCACTACCCTGGCGGTAATTTGTTACAGCAGTCGTAGAAAACCAACACAATGAAGCATCTTTCATGGGAATCTGTGATTGAAAGATGCCTTAAGAACAGTTAAGATGAGAAAAAATAGTGAGAAGGGAACATTCTTCCAGGAACTAACATCATGGAAATGGAAGAATTAAAGAAAGTTTTTAGTGTATTTCATCCATTTTTAGATGTGCATTTCAAAATTTAACATCTACAAATTTAACTGCATCCTATAATCTATAACATCTTATATTCACTATGGACCTAGTGATTTGTCATTGCCTGATACCTTTGGTGGGATTAAGAAATCACCAGCATCAAACCTTATATACACAATGTTAGTGGAACACAGCCCCATGCCATATCCTGTGGAAAATACAGGTATCTGTGACTCTGAGATGAAAATGATTCAGAAGAAGTTTTTTTTTTTTTTTTTTTTTTTTTTTGAGACAGAGTCTCGCTCTGCCGCCCAGGCTGGAGTGCAATGGCCGGATCTCAGCTCACTGCAAGCTCCGCCTCCCGGGTTCACGCCATTCTCCTGCCTCAGCCTCCCAAGTAGCTGGGACTACAGGCACCCGCCACCGTACCCGGCTAGTTTTTTGTATTTTTTAGTAGAGACGGGGTTTCACCGTGTTAGTCAGGATGGTCTCGATCTCCTGACCTCGTGATCCGCCCGTCTCGGCCTCCCAAAGTGCTGGGATTACAGGCTTGAGCCACCGCGCCCGGCCAGAATATGAAGAAGTTTTAAAGATACCTCAATTAATGCATTCTACTTATATATGTTATTTTATATTTATGTGTGTATATACTTAATGCATATATATGTGTATGTGTAAAATACATTTATGTCTGTGTGTGTGTGTGTGTATATATATATCTGAATGTGTGCAAACAAAAGTGATTAAATTACAAAATCTAGGTTTAAATAAACCTAACATAACTATCTCAATAAATAAAACAAAAATTATAAGTGATATGAAAGCATCATGTCATCATTTTCTTGGCATCATTTTTTTTCCTTCTAATGCTAATAAAAATAGTGATGTATCCTGGTAAAAACCAATAGCTTCTCAGATTAAGTGAAATGTTGATTAAACGAAGTAGGCTTACCACCTGCTTCTGTGCTGGGTGTCAAACCTTAAGCCCAAGGGAGGAAGAGAGGAAGATGGGTTAACAAGGTTAAAGAACATCCCCCTTGCAGTCTAGCCTGATTTCCAGTTTTGAAAACAGAGAAAACCAAAAACCACAAGGTAATTTTCTCTACCATAACTCTTGATGGAGTAGAGCCTTCCAAAGAGTACCAGCCTCTTTATCTGTTAAAATTGGATGGCTGGACAAAGTTAGTAGTTCTTATTCAGAATCCCTAAGGATGGGGCGGGGACCACATGTAAATTCAGAAAGCTTCTCAGGTGATTTTAACAGCAGAATATTTAAAAAACAAGCAAACCTCTCATAAAGAAGTAAACATAGTGGCTATCTGCCAAAACAGCAAAAGAATGTAAATTTCACAGTTAAACAAAAAGCTTCATTTAAATCGTTTTTTAAAACTTTCTTCCAATATCACTTCACATCTACTAGAATGAGCATAATTAACAAGAACAGGAACCAAAAAAAGTAAATAACAAGTACTGACAAATATATGAAGAAATTGGAACTCTCATGCATTACTGGTAGGAATGCAAAATGGTTCAGCCACTGTGGAAAAACATTTTGGCAATTTCTCAAAAAACTAAACATAGAATTACCATAAAGCAATTTCATTACTACAGGTATTCCCCCAAAATTGAAAACCTGTACTCAAACAAATACATACACACATATTCATAGCAGCACTATTCACAATAGTCAAAGGTAGAAACAACCTAAATGTCCATCAGTGAAAAAATGGATAGACTGTGTTTATCCAACATATAGATAGATATAGAGGGCTATACATACAATGGAATAGTACACAGCCATAAAAAGGAATAAAGCACTAACATATGCTTCAATGTTGGTGAAACACAAAACATTATGCTAAGTAAAAGTCAGAAACAGAAGGTCACATACTGTATGATTCCATTTACATGAAATAAGTACAATAGGTAAATCTACACAGACAGAGGCAAACTAGTGATTGATAGGGTCTGGGAGTAACACTTAATGGGTATGGAGTTTGCTTTTGAAGTGATTAAAATGTTTTGGAACTGAATGCACTAAATGCCAATGAATTATTCACATTAACAATAGTGTGATTAATTTTATATTTTGTGAATTTTACCTCAATTTAAAAATTGAAAGAATACAAAATAAAACTTTCTTCTAAACCTGGTATGATAATAATTCTGATTATGACATTCTGTCCTTCTTTACCCTGATCTCTCTTAAGTCGGATGGTAGGAAGAAGTCAACAGAGAGCAGAAGAGGTAAAAATGGCAAAGGCAGAAGAAAAAAAGTACACCTGGAAAATATACAAACTACAAATCAATTGAAAAGTTTACTGCATCCCCTTCTTCAGGGTAAGTGAAATGGGGGAACCTAAGGACTTCACAATGCTCCAGCTGCTCTGATTTTCATTTCTAACTATATTGAAAAGCTAGTTTTAGTACACTCATTGTTAATAATCTAAATCTTCCTGTAGTAAGAAAAGGATTACATATACATAATATACATGTAAAATGCATAATCATTATATTGGCAAATTAAATTAGTGCCTAGGCATAAATCATAAAGAGTACCTTAGAAAATGTTAAATGCTCTTATTTTAAACCAAAAATTTAGTAATAACAATAAATTATGTATTATGTTGGCTTCAGCAGCAGCAATACTAACTAATGTGGACAGGCACATCGCTTGGATTGTATCTTTTCAGCAACAACAACAACAACAACAACAACAACAAAATTTTGTAATTTCCTCCCTAACTGTGACTACCAAATCAGTATCTTTAAAAGGAAATAGTTGATAATTGTTATAAGTATACATTTTAAGTTTTGCTCAATTTACTGGCAAACAGTTTTTGAAAATAAATGTGCATTCTATACATTCTGGAAGAAATCAGTTCTGCTTTTATTTCCTATGAGCGTCTACCATTAGAATATTGTTACTCATTTCAAAATCGCTCAGCAGCAACAAATAATTATGCTTACGGAAGTTGTAATTTCCACTTAGCACAAGAGTAGATGTTTAAAAAATATATTCATAGTAAAATTGTACAGTAATTTGAGTCATGCTTATTAAACTAGAAAGCAATTCATAAAACACAAATCGAACACAAAACAGTTACATTAAATATCGCAAGGGTGGGCACGTTTTAAAATACACTTTACCTTGGATTGTTGGCAACATTTTAAGAATGCAGACTTAGTCTTGTATAGGAGACATTTCATTTAATTATACTGGTTATGTAATACCTTCACAAAAGTAAAAATCAGAACATTTCTAGAAATGGAATACTTACTCCACACATAAAAGAGAAATGTATTAGGTTATCCCATTCTACTCCAAAATGTTTATCATTTAGAATTTTAAAAACATACACATTTGGTGGTTATTTTTCTTCTTTCTCATGTAGCCACCCAGTGAGACTTCATGTTCTGAATTACAGATATTTTCTAACGTTTATGGTACTCACAGCATTTAATAGAAATTCATGCCTCCGGCGAGATTACCTTAAGCAATCTAATCGCGGTCACCCAGCACGTCCTACTCTGCTCTTCTTCCGCACAGAGCATTTTCAGGTCTCGGGGCCCTCCCGCTTTGTTAGGCTAGAAGGCCACAGCACATTGTTTATCGTTAATGCATATCTTGAAGGTAACACCTGTTGAAATAAAAGCCACTAAAATTCTCCTATATATAAGAGAAAGCTGTCTCTTTTCAAAAGAAATTAAAAGAAACTCAAGCTTACCTAAAAGGCTGAGGCTTGCTTTATTCATCTATCAAAATATTAAGCCTGTACCTTAAAGCAGAATCCATAGTTAGTCGGTGCTCCATGCTTTTTTTTGCCTGCCAGTGACACATAAATATCACTATTGCCAAATTCGCTGAAAAACTGCAAATGCCGCGGTTCCTTAAAAAAAAAAAAAGTATTGAAATGGATACATATTTTGGCACTATCTTTTTTGTTTGTTTATATTATATAATTGATACCTTGGGCAAAAACTTATGACCAACAGAAGCTCAGTATGATGTCACAAAAATAAAAGGAGGAAAAGAAATCTAAGTTACTGTATCTTTAATTAACCAGGAGCTGGATACAATTTTATTTAATTTGAGAAGTGAAAATTTTGTTTATAATTTAACTTCCAATAATAGAAATAAAGTCCTGTTTTAAACTTCCGATTATCTGTAACCACCATTTCAAGGAATCTGAGAGAGAAAAAAGTTAGCAAAGATTGGCTTTTGGAAATGTATTCCTCATCCAGCTTCCAAATAATGGTAGCTCAACAAAGGGGAGAAGGTTGGTTTGAGCTTCCATAGCCATTAGAGAAGATAAAAGAGAACAAGACAATGATTCCTGCTTCATTCACACACAGTCATCCCTCACATTTGTGTACAGCGGAACACGTCACAGGAAGCAGCGACTGCAGGAATCTCTAACTTCACAAAAGGAGGAAAGAAAGTCTGTACAGATAGATGAGTTCAGGGAAATTAGCTGGCAGAGGAATGTTTCTGATTTTCAACACAAAGTGGAATCATGAACAGCTATTTCTTCTCTGGGAAATCCATGAGATTTAAAACTGGTCATGGGAAATCACTAGGTCATATTACTCTGTGATAGGTTAATAACTTGGAGAAGTGCTTAATTCTGAGGTTGAATGTATAATCAAAACTGACCAAAATGCGTTTGTTCTCTAAAACCTTGCTGCTAGTAGTGTGGTCTCAGACCAGCAGCATCAGTATCACCTGGGAGGTTGTTAGAAATGCAAACTTTCAGGGCTCATCCCAGACCTCCTGAATCAGTATCTGCATTTTAACAAGATCCCAGGTGATTCATAAGCACTAAAATTTGAGAAGCAGTGGAAAAAAAAAAAGAAAAGAAAAACCACCCCACAGAAGAACACTGAGCAAAACAGGCAACCCCACTCAAATCCAAAAACCAAAAGAATCTTTCATTGTCATTTACCGGTATTACTCCACCTCTGATAACTGGGAGACCAAGAGTTGCTCTGAACGTTACTGTTCTTAAGCATTTTAATCTAATGAATGACTGTAGTTTCTAACACCATTGGAGAATAAGACAGGAAAGAAAATTGTTTTAAAAAGACCCCGAATAGGACCCTTGGTAAAAGGTAGGAGGAAGGAGAAAGGTACACTTATTTATATGGCTTTAAAAATCTTATTCCTTGATAGAAACTAATTTGCTGGTAAAAATGTTTGATATCTATGAAGACGGAATAAAACCATCCCTGTCCGCTGATGCTGTAGAAGTCAATATAGTTCAGTTATTCAAAGGAGAGTAGAAGGTAGCTCGAGAAACACTGGAAGGCAATAAGATTATGATGAGTTTTTTGTCTTGATTGATTTTTGTTCCACCACTGCAGACATGTTAAGGCTTACTGGCACTACAAGGCTATGAAGTCGAATTGGCATGGTTAGCAAAATATAAGTATGTGTACATTTGTACCTCTCCCCATGTGTACGGACATGGGGAGGTGGAGAGAAGGGTACTTAGAGATTTCTCTGTAAATATATTCCTGACCACATTTTTAAGGCTTGCAGCAGTGGTCAACTAAATTTAGAACCAATCAAGACCTCCTCAGAGAAAAGGATAGGAAATGGTCTCTTTGCCAGGTAGAAATGCCATATATGACATTAGGAGGGGCAGAGCAAGATGGCTGAACAGAAGGCTCTACCTATCCTCCCCGCAGCAGGAACACCAAATTTAACATCTACACCAAAAAAAAAAAAAAAAAAAAAAAAAAAAAAAAAAAACACCTTCCTAAGAACCAAATCAGATGAGCACTCACAGTACCTGGTTTTAGAGGGGAGCCCACTACCATGAAGGTTGAGTCTCAGTCCTGGTGCATTCACCCAAGATGACTGGAGAGCCCTTAGGCCCTAAGTGAACATCAGCAGTCCCCGGCAGTCCTCCCTGCGGCCTTCATATCACTGAAAGAGGCACTGAAGGAGGTAGCAAAGACTGTCTTAAATTGTCAGCACCTCCCCTCTCCTGTTCCTCAGCAGGAGAAAGAATCTATGTACTTGGGAGAGGGCGAGCTCAGTAACTGTGAGACTTTGCATTGAACTCGGTGCTGCCCTGTCACAGTGGAAAGCAAAACTGGACTGAACTCAGCTGACACCTACCCATAGAGGGAGGATTTAGACCAGCCCTAACCAGAGGGGAACTGCCCATCCCAGCAGTTGGAACTCGAGTTCTGGCAAGCCTCCCAACTGTGGACTAAACTACTCTGTGGCCCTAAATAGACATGAAAGGCAGTCTAGGCTGCAAGGACTGCAACTCCTAGGCAAGTCCTAGTGATGAGCTGGGCTTGGAAGCCACGCACTTGGAGGGCACACAAGCTAGTGACTAACAGCTGGGGTGGCTACAGGAGTCCTTGCACTACCCTTCCCACTACCCCAGGCAACACGGCTCGTGGCTCCAAAAAGAGATCCCTTCCTTCCACTTGAGAGGAGAGGGAAGAGTAAAGAGGATTCTGTCTTACTTCTTGGATAGCAGCTTAACCACAGTAGGACAGGGCACCAGTCAGAGTTGTGAGGCCCCCATTCAGAAAGTAGCTCCCAGATGACATTGTTAGACACAGCCTGAGCCAGAAGGGAACCCACTGCCTTGAAGGGAAAAACCCAGTCCTGGCAGGATCTATCACCTGCTGACTAAGAGATCTTGGGCCCTGAATAACCTGCAGTGATACCCAGGTAGTAATCCATGGGACTTGGATGAGACCCTAAGATAGATCCTAAGATATGCTGGCTTCGGGTGAAACCCAGCACATTTCCAGTTGTGGTGACTATGGTGAGAGATTCCTTCTGCTTGAGAAAAACAGAGGGAAAAGTAAAAGAGACTTTGTCTTGTATGTTCGATTCCAGCTCGGCCACAGATGGGTAGAGCACTGGGATGGTTCTGAGGGCTCCCCAGTTCTGGGCCTCAGCTCTTGGATGACTTTTCTGGACATGCTCTGAGGGGAGTCCACTACCATGAAAGGCGAGTCCCAGACCTGGTGGCATTCACCACAAGATGACTGAAGTGCCCTTGGGCCTCAGATGAACATCAGCAGTCCCTAGCAGTACCCCCTGGGGACTTGTAGTAATAGTGACCATGGGGTGAGGCTCCTCTGCCAGTGAAAAGCGAGGGGAAGAGTGGGAAGGACTGCGTCTCGTGGTTTGAGTGCCAGCTAAGCCACAGTAGAATGGAACAGGTAGATTTCCAAGGCTTTTTGTTTGTTTGTTTATTTGTTTTTGTTTTTTGAGACAGAGTTTTGCTCTTGTTGCCCAGGCTGGAAGGCAATGGCGTGATCTTGGCTCACTGCAACCTCCGCCTCCCAGGTTTAAGTGATTCTCCTGCCTCAGCCTCCCAAGTAGCTGGGATTACAGGCTTGTGCCACCATGCCTGGCTAATTTTTGTATTTTTAGTAGAGATGGGGATTCACCACGTTGGCGAGGCTGGTCTCTAACTCCTGACCTCAGGTAATCCACCCGCCTCAGCCTCCCAAAGTGCTGGGATTACAGGTGTGAGCCACCACACCTGGCTGATTTCCAAGGTTTTTGGCGATAGTCCCTGGCTCCCAGATGGCATCTTGAGACCAACCCAGGGACTGGGGGAACTTGCTGCCCTGAGAGAAGGACACAAGCCTGGCAGGCTTCACTATGTGCTGACTGTAGAGACCCAGGGCCTTGAGCAAACATAGATGGTAGCCAGGTAGTGGCTCATGAAGCATCATACCACAAGGAAATACATGCACACACATAAGACCCATACGCAAGAACAGCAACAAAGGAAAACTGTGTATGAGGGAAAGAAGGAAGCTATACAAGAACAGTTGGGGGAAAATATGGGAAAAAGTCAAGTATAACTATTTTCCAGCTCCATATCTCCTATTAAGACCATTACGCAAACATCTGGTCTCCATCATTAGCTGTTTTGAGCATTGCCATTTGTTGGCTTCATCCTCAATAAAATATATCCAGAACTGAGATTGCTATTTGTCTTCTAAGAGAATTACCTTCTAGCAAATATGCTATTCCTGTTTATTTTTATTTTCTATTTCTTAATTTTCTTTTATCTTTAAGAACATTTTTAACTGCTTCCTCTTCTTTGATATCAATCAGCCACACAAATCTGGCCTTTTGCCATTTAATCTTGTGGCCATTCTTTTATTCTCCCCTCTACTGCTCGTCCTAGGTTAGACCCCATCGCTTCCACCTGGATTAATGAAATGATCATCTAATTAGCATCTGTGTCTATAATCAATTCCCTCTCTCTCTACTTCTCTCTCTCTCTTTCCCTTCCACTCCTCCCTCTCTGCCTCCTTTGCCTTCTTCCCTTCAATCTCTTTTTCTCTCTTTCAATCTTGCTCTCCTTGATCTTTTAAGCTCCCTGTGACCAAACTAATCTCAAGATACTCTTTTGGTAATTTCACTCCCTTTTTCAAACATTTCAATGGCTTTCTGTAGTGGGTTGAATAGTAACCCCCCAAAAAAATATACCCATGCCCTAATGCCAGGAAATTGTAAATGTAACCTTAATTCAGAAAAAGGGTCACTGAAGATATAATTAAGTTAAGGATCTTGAGATGAGATTATTCTAGATTATCCAGGTGGGCCCAAAATCCAGTGACATATGTTGTTATAAGAGACATACAAAGAGGAAGGGAGAAGGCCATGTGAATACAAAGGCAGAGATTGGAATAAATCAAGCCATAGGGCATCTGAAGTCATAACTAGCCAAGACAGAAAATCCTAACAAAAATGCAAAAGATCATATAACAAGAATGGAAAAGAAGTAGTCAAATAAATAATGGATGTACATTGCTAGTATGAAAAAAAGATGAGTTTTCAGATTGAATGTGTGTGCTAAGAATCAAGCAAAATTTAGCAGACTATATTTCAACACACCTAGTAATATAGCAGGGAAATTACTGCACGCCAATGTTTATAAGAATGTTTGAAAAATTGCTAGAGAAAAAAGACAGTTTAACCCATAAAGAAGCAACAGTGCTTTCACTGACAACTATAGATGCATGAAAATAGAATAACAATAACCACCCATAAAAACTCTCAAAAGAATTTTTACTTGAAAGACATCAATGCATTGCATAAAATGTCAACACTTACAGCCAAAGACTATATAATATGATGGACATAGGCTAGACACAGAAAACAGGCAGCACTGTAGAATACATATGTATGTTTAAGTGATAATGTATGTGCATATGAACTTCTTCACATGTATATCTATGTAACCATTGCATAGGTAAACATATAAGTATGTAGATAAATATATCTATTCATCCCTGATGACAGCATCATAACTTCCTCTAGGAATTTACAATATATGTAAGGAGAAAAAATAACACACACAAAATAAAGAGAAGTAAAGGAACAGGAGGCAGGATTAACTTGCAGCTCCCACTCTGGTGGGCAGAACAGCATGAGGAGACTCACATTGTGAACTTTTGCTCCAAGAACTACTGCAGGAACATACAAGGAAAGCCAAGAGAATCCACAGACCCTTTGAAGGAAATGGATTGCTGCTGCAGGGCGCCCAGAAGACAGCCAAAAAACTGCGAGTACCCAAACTGTGAAAAGGGGGATCAACCACCCCTGAACACACACCCTCACTGGGGAACCTGAAGGTCCAGATCACAGGAGAAGGATGTGACATTACCTACAGCTGAGACAAATTTAGAGTTGAGCGAAATACAGGGTAGAAAAGGCAGCAGGAAAAGCCTGTGGGCACTCTTGGTCCCCAGGGAAGCCTTTTCTGACTGTCTCCCAGGGGTCCCTGGGGAGGGCTGCCAGAGGAACTTGGAAAAGACCACAGAAAGAAGGAAACTTCCAGCTGAACTTTGTAACAATTTCAACTGACTCAATGTTTCCTAGACAGAACCTGGGGGAGGGGGTGAATCAGGAGTGCAAACACAGTACAGAAGCCGTGGCAGGGCGGGAGGTGCAAAACCTGATAGCCTTGCTTGCTTTCTCACTTGGGAGGCTGGTAGCCTGGGGCAAGTTCTCAGCCCTGTTCACCCGCTGCCTGGAAAAATACTCAGTGCTGTTGGTGGGGCATGGTGGGAGCTAACCTGAACTTCTGGGCTGCGCAGGAGCTGGGTGAGGCCTGTAACTGCCAGTTTTCCACCACTTCTCTGGTGACCTACTGTATGATGCAGCAGAGGCAGCCATAATTCCCCAGGGAACATAACTCCATTGGCCTGAGAACCGCACCTCCATCCCCTACAGCAGCCGCAGCAAGCCCTGCCCAAGGAGAGTCTGAGCTCAGACATGCCTAACCCTGCCCCACCTGATGGTCTCTCTCTACCTGCCCTGGTAGCCAAAGACAAACGACATAATCTTTTGGGAGCTCCAGGGCACCATCCACCACCTGATCCTCCCTGTACTACTGCAGCTGATGTGCTCTTGACAGCACCAACTCTGGGTTGGAGGCCAACCAACACAAAAGTAGCACAATAAACAAAACTACAACTAAGGACCCTCACAGAGTCCACTTCACTCCCCTGCCACCTTCACTGGAGCAGGTGCTAGTATCCATGGCTGAGAGACCTGTGTTCACATCACAGAACTCTCTGCAGACACTCCAGCACCAGCCCAAGGCCCAGTAGCTCCAGTGGGTGGCTAGATCCAAAAGAGAAGTAACAATCACTGCAGTTTGGCTCTCAGGAAGCCACATCCCTAGGGGAAAAGGGAGAGCACCCCATTAAGGGAGCACCCCGTGGGACAAAAGAATCTGAACAGCAGCACTTCAGCCCCAAATCTTCCTTCGGACATAGCATACCCAAATGAGAAGGAACCAGAAAAACAATATTGGTAATATGACAAAACAAGGTTATTTCATACCCCTAAAAGATCACACTAGCTCACCAGCAATGGATCCAAACCAAGAAGAAACCTCTGAATTGTCAGAAAAAGAATTTAGAAGATTGATTATTAAGCTCATCATGAAGGCACCAGAGAAAGGTGAAGTTCAACTTAGTGAAAAAAAAAAATGATACAAGCTATGAAGGGAAAAATCTTCAGTGATATAAATAGCATGAATAAAAAACAATCACAATTTTTCAAAACAAAGAACACACTAAGAGAAATGCAAAATGTTCTGGAAAGTCTCAACAATAGAATCAAACGAGTAGAAGAAAGAACTTCAGAGTTCAAAGTCAAGGCTTTCAACTTAGTCCAACAAAGACAAAAAAAAAAAAAAAGAATTTAAAAGATGAACAAAGCCTCCAAGAAGTTTGGGATTATGTTAAATGGCCAAACCTAAGAACTGGTATGCCCTAGGAAGAAAAGAAATTGGTTTGGAAAACATATTTGAGGGAATCATCAAAGAAAACTTCCCCAGCCTACTATAGATCTAGACATCCAAATATAAGAAACTCAAAGAACACCTGGGAAATTAATCACAAAAACCATCACCTAGGGAAATAGTCATCAGGTTATCCAAAGCCAAGTCAAAGGAAAAAAATCTTAAGAGCTGTGAGGCAAAAGCATCAGGTAACCTATAAAAGAAAACCTACCATGATGGTGTGCACCTGTAATCCCAGCTACTTGGGAGGCTGAGGCAGAAGAATCACTTGAATCTGGGAGACGGAGGTTGCGTGAGCCGAGATGGTGCCCCTACACTGCAGCCTGGGTGACAGAGCAAGACTCCATCTGTATTAGTCTGTTTTCATGCTGCTGATAAAGACATACTTCACCAGCATGAGACTGGGAAATTTATAAAAGAAAAAGGTTTAATGGACTCACAGTTCCTCATGGCTGGGGAGGCCTCACAATCACAGCAGAAGGTGAAAGGCACATGTCACATGGCAGTAGACAAGAAAACTTATGCAGGGAAACTCCCCTTTATAAAACCATCAGATCTTGTGAGATTTATTCACTATCACGAGAATAGCATGGGAATGACCTGCTCTCATGATTCAGTTATCTCCCACCGGGTCCCACACACAGCACGTGGGAATTATGACAGTACAATTCAAGACAAGATTTGGGTGGGGACACAGCTAAACCATATCACCATCTTACAAAAAAAAGAATAAACCTCACAGCTGACAAGACCTATAAAACAAAAACACAATGAAAAAAGAAACAAGGTATTCAGGCAACAAATAGCACAATGAATAGAATAATAGTTCAGTACCTCACATCTCAATACTAACATTGACTGTAAATGGCCTAAATGTTCCACTTAAAAGATACAGAATGGAAGAATAAATAAGAATTCACCAACCAAGTATCTGCTGTCTTCAAGAGACTCATGTAACATATAAGGACTCACATAAACTTAAGGTAAAGGGGTGGAAAAAACATTCCATGCAAATGGACACCAAAAGATAGCAGGAATAGCTATTCTTATGTCAGACAAAATAGACTTTAAAGCAACAGCAGTTACATTATATAATGATAAAGGGAATTGTCCAGTAGGAAAAAATCACAATCCTAAATATATATATGCACCTAATCCTGGAGCTCCCAAATCTATAAAACAATTTCTATTAGACATAAAGAAATGAGATAGATAGCAACACAATAATAGTGGGGAATTTTAATACTCCACTAACAGCACTAGGCAGGTCATTAAGACAGAAGGTCAACAAAGAAACAATGGATTAAACCATACCTTAAAACAAATGAACTTAAAAGGTATTTACTGAACATTCTATCCAACAACTATATTCTATATATTCTAATATATGAATAGAATATACATTCTATATATACAGAATAACTATATATTCTAATACATGAATAGAATATATATTCTATTCATCAGCACACAGAACATTCTCCAAGATAGACATTATGATATGCCACAAAACAAGTCTCAATAAATTTTTTAAAATTGAAATTATTTCAAGTACTCTTTCAGAACACAGCGTAATAAATTGGAAATCATTCCAAAAGGAAACCTCAAAATCATGCAAATACATGGAAATGAAATAACCTGCTCCTGAATGATTGTTAGGTCAACAATGAAATCAAGATGGAAATTAAAAAATTCTTTCAACTGAACAATGATAGTGACACAACCTATCAAAACATCTGGGATACAGGAGAGGCAGTGCTAAGAGGAAAGTTCATAGCCTTAAATGCCTACATCAAAAAGTCTACAAGAGCACAAATAGGCAACCTAAGGTCACACCTCAAGGAACTAGAGAAACAAGAACAAACCAAACCCAAACTCAGCAGAAGAAAAGAAATAACAAAGATCAGAGCAGAATTAAATATAATTGAAACAAATATAATACAAAAGATAAATGAAATAAAAAGCTGTTTCTTTGTAAAGATAAGTAAAATTGATAAACCATTAACCAAGATTAACCAAGAAAAGAAGAGAGAAGATCCAAGTAAGGTCAATTAGAAATTAAACAGGAGATATTACAACCAATACCAGAGAAAAACAAAAGATCATTCAAGGATACTATGAATACCTTTATGCACATAAACTAGAAAACCTAGAGAAGATGGATAAATTTCTGGAAAGATAACCCTCCTAGATTAAACCAGGAAGATATAGAAACTGAACAGACCAATAACAAGCAGTGAGATTGAAATGGTAATAAAAGAAATTACCAACAAAAAAAAGTCCAGGACCAGATGGATTCACAGCTAAATTCTATCAGACATTCAAAGAAGAATTGGTACCAATCCTATTGACACTATTGTACAAGACAGAGAAAGAGGGAATTACCCCTATATCATTCTATGAAGCCAGTATAACCCTAATACCAAAACCAGGAAAGGACATAACAAAAAAAGAAAACTACAGACCAATATCCCTGATGAACATAGATGTAAAAATCCTTAACAAAATACTAGCCAACTGAATCCAATGGCATATTGAAAAGATAATCCACCATGATGAAGTGGGTTATATATCAGAGATGGAGGGATAATTTAACAAATGCAAGTCAATAAATGTGATACACCACATAAACAGAATTTAGAACAAAAATCACATGATCATCTCAATAGATGCAGAAAATGCATTAGACAAAATCCAGCAACACTTTATGCTTAAAAATTTCAGCAAAATTGGCATAGAAGGGACATACCTTAAAGTAATAAAAGTCATCTATGACAAACCCACAGCCAACATTATACTGAATGGGGAAATGCTGAAAGCATTCCCCCTGACAACTGGAACAAGAAATGGATGCTCACTCTCACCAATTCTATTCAACATGGTACTGGAAGTCCTAGCCAGAGCAATCAGACAAGAAAAAGAAATAAAGGGCATCTAAACTGGTAAAGAAGAAGTCAAACTCTCATTGTTTACAGATTATATGATTGTATACCTAGAAAACCCTAAAGACTCCCCCAAAAACTTCTAGAACTGATAAATGAATTAAGCAAAGCTTCAGGATACAAAATTAATGTACACAAATCAATAGCTCTGTTATATACCAACAGTGACCAAGCTGAGAATCAAATCAAGAACTCAACCCCTTTTGCAATAGCTGTAAAAAATAAAATAAATACTTAAGGATATACCTAACCAAGAAGGTGAAAGAACTCTACAAGGAAAACTACGAAACATTGCTGAAAGAAGTTATAGATGACACAAACAAATGGAAACACATCCCATGCTCATGGATGTATAGAATCAATATTTTGAAAATGACCATACTGCCAAAAGCAATCTGTAAATTCAATGCAATTGTTATCAAAATACCATCATCATTCTTGACAGAACTAGAAAAAAAAAATCCTAAAATTTACATGGAACCAAAAAAGAGCCTGCAAAGCCAAAACAAGATGAAGCAAAAAGAGCAAACCTGGAAGCATCACATTATCTGACTTCAGACTATACTACAAGGCCATAGTCACTGAAACAGCAAGGTACTGGTACAAAAATAGGCACATAGACGAATGGAACAGGATAGATAACACAGAAATAAAGCCAGATACTTACAAACAAAAAAAAAAAGTGGGAAAAAGGACACTCTAGTCAACAAATGGTGCTGGGATAATTGGCAAGTCACATGTAGAAGAATGAATGTGGATCCTTATCTCTGTCCTTATGCAAAAATCAACTTAAGATGGATCAAAGACTTAAATCTAAGACCTGAAACCACAAAAGTTTCTAGAAGATAACATCAGGAAAACCCTTCTAGATATTGGCTTAGGGAAAGACTTCCTGACTAAGAACCCAAAATCAAATGAAACAAAAACAAAGATAAATAGATAGGATTTAATCAAACGAAAAGCTCTGCACAGCAAAAGAAACACTCAACAGAGTAAACAGACAACTCACAGAGCAGGAGAAAATATTTGCAATTTCTAAATCTAACAAAGGACAAATATCCAGAATCTACAAGGAACTCAAACAAATCAGCAAGAAAAAGCAATCCCATCAAAAAGTAGGCTAGGGACATCAATAAAAACTCTCAAAAGAAGATATATAGATGGTCAACAAACATATGAAAAAAATACTCAACATCACTAATGATCAAGGGAATGCAAATCAAAATCACAATGTGATGCCACCTTACTTCTGCAAGAATGGCCATAACCAAAAAAAAAAAACAAATAACAGTAGATGTTGGTGTGGATGTGGTGAAAAGGGAATGCTTTCATGCTGTTGGTGGGAATGTAAACTAGTACAACCACTTTGGAAAACAGTGTGGAGATTCCTTAAAGAACTAACAGTAGAACTACCTTTTGATCCAGCAATCCCACTACCGGGTATCTTCCCAGAGGAAGTCATTATATGAAAAAGATACTTGCACATGCATGTTTATAGCAGCACAATTCACAATTGCAAAAATATGGAACCAGCTCAAATCCCCATCAATCAACGAGTGGATAAAGAAATTGTGAGATAGATAGATAGATAGATAGATAGATAGATAGATAGATAGATAGATAGACAGACCATGGAACCATAAAAAGGAATGAAATAATGGCATTCCCAGCTGCCTGGATGGAACTGCAGACCATTATTCCACGTGAAGTAACTCAGGAATGTAAAACGAAAAATCGTATGTTCTCACCCATAAGTGGGAGCTAAGCTATGAGAATGCAAAGGAATAAGAATGATACAATGGACTTTGGGGACTCGGGGAAAAGGTGGGATGGGGGTGAAGGATAAAAGACTATACAATGAGTAGTGTACTCTGCCTGTTGATGGGTGCAACAAACTCTCAGAAATCACCACTAAAGAACTTACTCATGTAATCAAACACTTCCTGTTCCTTACAAACCTCTTGAAATAAATCCATCAATCAATAATAAAAGAGCAATAAATGACTCAGATGAAACATTTTATTAACTGTTCTATTATTAACTGTTCTGTTCTGTTGATGTTGATCAACAGAGTTTCAGAAGTAGAAAAGATCAGCAGTATGACCTGGGGTAAAAAGAAAAGATATACACTACATCAGGCTTCAAACTCTGCAGCCAAGGATGAGGAGAAAGGAGTGAATTCAGAGTGAGCACAAAGGAGTAACATATGTTGTACTGAAATAAGAGTATCCAGATTCCATCAAAGATAGTACATTGAAACCAGTGTGAAGTAAAACTGAGTAGTGTTTAAATAATCAAGGCAAATGTTTTAAATAAAAAAAATCAAAGACCAACCTTTAACATCAAGTAATAAAATAATAAATACAACAAAGTAAATATGTTTTAACTTACAGCTTAATATGTCATTCATAACACATCACGGATACTTCAATTTACCTTTGATGTCCCTTTAGTAGAAAAATATAAACCAGATCTTCTTAGAAAAAAGTAAATTTTTTTCCAAGACTTCTTTCCCTGTTCTTTCGCATGTAAGAAACCATGAATTTCAGGGTATGTGCTTGAACTCAGAAACATCTGAAAGAAAATTTACATATTTTCAAACTATGATTAAATCAATGATATGGTAACCTTATACTAATCATATTAAGATTTCAAATATAAACATGTAAAAATCACACAGGATCATAACATGTAACATTACGGTAATTAACTATGTGTGTGTGTTTTGATAGTCCTTGGTGTCTCTCTCTCTCCTTCTCTCTCTCTCTCTCTCTCTCTCTCTTTCTATCTCTGTGTGTGTATACACACACACATACACACACAGAAAATAAATCAGAGTCTTTTAAAAACCTGAGATGTTTCAAATGAAAATGAGTTCACAAAATAGACATTCTAAGTGATAGTATGTAGTTATCTAACTACCAAAATTATCAGCTAATTGAATGTCCATTCAAAAAGTTGGACGTCATCTACAGCGTTAAGTCCTGATATACTTTTCATTGTTTTCTGTGGTTTTCCCTGAGATTACAGGTTGACCTATTAACTTCATTATGGTATAAGTAAGACCACAATCCTGACTTCAATTGGGAAGCAGGAAGTTGAGCCAAGTTCACCTCCTTGAGGAGGATAAAGCAAATAAAACTATCTCTTCTTTGTCATCTATGGTTCTCAGCTGTGGGTGAATGTGGTAGGTCACGTTTTCCAAAGAGGACTGCAACAATGTCTTCCATTCCACATGCTCTTCTGCAATGTCATCTTGTCACTGAATCACAAAAAGGTGGAGTCTTTCTCCACTCTCTTGAATGTGAGCAAGCCTGTCATTGCTTTGACCCATACAATATGTGGAAGGGACCCTTTGCCAGTTCTAGGTGTAGTCCTTAACTAGCCTGGTGCTTTTCATGACTTGGCCCTTGGAATCCAGCTGTCACATAAGAAATGTGACTACCCTGAGACCATCACAGGTAAGAAGCCCAATGCAACTGGAAGAGCCCTGCAGGATGAGACACCATGAGACAGACAGAGAGAGAGAGAAAGTGGGGGGAAACATGAGAGAGAGAGAGAGACACCAAGGAGTCAAAGGACATGCAGTCAAAAAACTGTCTTAGAAGGGGATCCTCAATCCCCAGCACTGAGTCAATGTGCCTCAGAGATGACCCACCCAGCTAGACTCTTCCCAGATGCTTGTCCCACAAATTGTTGGCAAAATGTAAATGGGTACTTTAAACCGCAAAGGCTTGGAATAGTTTGTTCCTTGGTAATAATTAATTGAGACAGTGGGCATGTGTTGGTCAAGAAAATGACAATGAAAAGGAATAGCTCAACTGAGTGGTTGTGCTCAGCATCCTTAATAAGACAGTGGAAATGCATTAGTGTCTCATTAAAAAAAAAGAAAGTAGAAATTCCTCTGAATAAACAAATGGAAAACATTTGAAATAAGGGAATTTATTAACTAAAATAACGTAACACATTTTAAAAGGCTACTCAAGGAAATGCTGATAGTAGATATTTATGTTTTTTAAAGTAAATTACTAAAAGAAATTTAATTTAATGAGCCACAGATATTAATTAATTGACATGCAAAACAGGCAAGTAGGTTTTTTAGTTTGAGTGCTTTCCAAGTTATTAAACCAAACCAATTAAATTTTAAAAAGAGAGTCATAGAGGTCACACTAGAAAAAGAAGAAACCTTTTAAAAAGTGGAAACATTGCCTCAGTGGAGAGAAGAGGTCAGGGGCACATGCAGGACTATCTGATTCCAAAGCCTATGATTTTTCTTGTTTTTATAATTTAACATTAAAGCAATATAACTGTGCTATAGGAAGACTTGCAAAAGGAGGTGGAATAAAAACTCC